>NW_019942606.1:542776-565178 GCF_002910315.2 Salvelinus sp. IW2-2015 | reverse complement strand
ACATGAAGGAGATGAGAGTGAGAGAGAGAGGAGAGAGAGTGAGAAGAGAGGAGAGAGAGAGAGAGAGAGATGAGAGAGAGGAGGAGAACGAGAGAGAGGAGAAGAGACGAGAGAGAGAGGGAGAGAGACGAGAGAGAGGAGGGGACAAGAGATAGGGAGGAGAGGAGACGAGAAGAGGGAGGGAGAGAGACGAGAGAGAGGGGGAGAGCGAGAAGAGGGGAAGAGAGACCGAGAGAGAGAGGGGAGAGACGAAGAGAGAGATGGAGAGTTTGTGATAGGGGAATGTAACAATTTTGTGTGTATGATTTGAGACAGGTGGTTGATTTGAGCATGTGTGTCTGATTTGAGGCGGTGTCTGATTTGAGACAGTGTGTGTCTGATTTGAGCAGTGTGTGTCTGATTTGAGGCAGTTGTCTGATTTAGGCGTGGTGTCTGATTTGAGACAGTGTGGTCTGATTGAGACAGTGTATGTGTCTGATTGAGCAGTTTGTGTCTGATTGAGCAGTGTGTGTCTGATTTGAGGCAGTGTGTTGTGAACAGTGTGTGTCTGATTTGAGATAGCGGTGTGTCTGATTTGAGACAAGTGTGTGTCTGATTGAGACAGTGTGTGTTTGATTTGAAGACAGTGTGTGTCTGATTTGAGACAGTGTGTCTTGATTTGAGACACTGTGTGTCTGATTGAGACATGATGTGTCTGATTGAGCAGTGTGTGTCTGATTTGAGCAGTAGTGTGTCTGATTTGAGCAGTGTGTGTCTGATTTGAGACAGTGTGTGTCTGATTTGAGACAGTGTGTGTCTGATTTGAGTCTGATTGAGGCAGTACATGTGTGTCTGATGATTTGAGGCAGTATGTGTCTGATTTGAGACAGATGCAAATGTGTCTGGATTTGAGAGTATGGTCGTGATTGAAGAGTATGTGTTGATTTTGACAGTGTGTGTTGATTGAGCAGTGTGTCTGATTGGTGTGTGTCGATTTGAGGCAGTATGTGTCTGATTTGAGCAGTATGTGTCTGATTTGAGCAGTATGTGTGTCTGATTTAGACAGTGTGTGTCTGATTTGAGACAGTATGTGTCTGATTGACGCATATGTGTCTGATTGATGGCAGTATGTGTCTGATTTGAGGCAGTATGTGTCTGATCAGGGAAGTGATTGTCTGATTTGAGGATCAGTGTGAGTGTCTGATTTGAGACAGTGTGTGTCTAGGTTTGAGACAAGTGTGTGCTGATTTGAGCAGTATGTGTCTGATTGAGGCAGTATGTGTCTGATTTGAGGCAGTGTGGTTTGTATAAGTAGCAGAGCGTGTGAGTGTATGTGTTCCAGACAGTGTGTGTCTGATTGAGGCAGTATGTGTCTGATTTGAGGCATGTGTGAGTTGATTTGAGGCAGTAGTGTCTGATTGAGGCAGTATGTGTTTGTTAAGTAGCAGAGCTGTAAGTGTATGTGTTCCAGACAGTTGCTGTCCAGACAGCTACTACTACCTTTTCTTCTCCCTCTTAATTGAGATTAGATCAGCTTGCATCCTCAGGCCTGTTATAGATGTGAAGCCTCATCCACATCTTGTCAGTGTCTCTGCGTAGGACTTATTGGTGCGCTACGTATTCATTGTGATACTGTATTCTGACTAACACTCTGGATTGTATGCGATTGTTTGATTCTGCAGATACTGTTGCCACTCATTGTCTGCGTTGCCATTGCACCTTTTATCATCACCGTCAGCAGTAGCCTAGTAACGTACACACAGAGACACACACACTATGGCTACATAAACACCAAAACAATAGTGGTCCATTGTGATTGATTCAATAACAAGCTGTGCCAATTTTTCGAACATTCAGAAGAGAGACTGGAAGTCATGACTGACAAAGCTGTTGTTTTACACGCATTTCAGCACAATGGACAGCGACCTGTCATTTACAGGAATTTTAGTACAATGGATATTGGCGTGTCATTTACGGGCATTTCAGGACAATGGAGACAGACGTTGGATGAACTGCCTGCTGGTTTACATTCCTTACAGCAGGTGCTGATTGAGTCACACCTGGGACACCAGGTGAGAGTACTCTCTGGCCAATCAATTACATGAATTGATCGATTAACTACCAGGGATGTAAACCAGCAGTACGTCGAGCCTCGAAGGCAGGAATTCAGTAGTAACGAACGGATGAAAGCAGAGTTGGACTACATTGCAGCAAGTGCTACAGGTCTGCCATGAAATATTCTAACTGTATTCTAATGTGATAGCCATTAATCAACCACCAACATGTGAAGCCCACTGCAGATACATGTAACATGGTCCTGTTACAGGCCTAATTGCGGAGAGCAAAAACACAAGTTGAAGAGGTCAGTGAGTGTTGTCAAGGCAACACCCTACATGTGGACTGTGTTGTTATTGTCACATCGTTTTGATCAAAAACAATGAGGACAGGTAATACCAAAGAAATGGTCTGTTGTCACAGCAATACATTAGCCCCTCTGACAGTCGAACACCTAGAGAGACCAGAGCCAGGCTTATCCATGGCTACGGAGGACTTTAACAGATAAACACAGCGARCATTTCATTCTACGTTGAACTGGTGTCTGTTGTCACAGCAATATAAAATAGCCCCTTTTGACAGTCACAATCCAAAAGGGGCGATAACAAGCCAACACAGCACACATGCATTTCATCATGATGAGGAAGACTTAAACGATGACAATGAAAGGAAGATAGATAAGGGGGGACGGGGGAACATGAAATGATGGAGCACTGCGGGACTAGAGGATGAGAGAACTGAAATGTCCAAACTTACTGCTGTGCTGTTCAGCTGCTGGCTCCGGATGACAGTTGGCGAGGATGATGATCACAAAAAGAGTCTCGGTTGGTGTACATCCCGCGTCCGTCCTGCGGCGTGTGTGAAAAGGTGTGTGTTTGCGTGTGTGAGGAKCAATGTGTATGCACGTGCACGCAAGAGCGAATGGCCACCACAACCAATAACGGTAGCCTAAATATTCAATCTGCCCGAATCTAAACGAGTAGGCTACTGAGACGCTATTGAATAGAAAATTAAAATCTGTAAATATGGCGCTGTTGTCAAATGCTGCGTTTAGCCTATAATTGTCTCCATGCATACAAAAACAGTCTCGCTTAGAAATCRAAGGCTGTAGATAGCCGAATGTTGTGTCAGAAATTCATATTGCTTGGTTTTAGATCGTTGACAAAACGTCGATTTGAATGCAAAAATGTATTAATAGTCCATCAAAGTTTAAAAAACGCATAGATACAATCATTACCAAGTTTAGGTGAGATTACTGTAGCCTATTGGTCACTATAATCATACTTACAAATACTAGACGCCCGTTCAATTGCCATGTTTCCGTCGAATTAGACTCTTAGGGAGAAATTAAACAGCAAATGTCGACAGCAGTGTGTGCAAAAGTGTGCTTTTGTGCAAACACATTTTCTCCAAAACCCTAAAACCAAGACTGCAATACGTCTATTCTCTGACCCAAATTGAAAAAAACTCGCTGTATTTCTGACGGGTGTAAAATGTTCACTCGGAAAATGCACGATAGCCTACACACACACACACACACACACGCACGGACACACACACACGCACGGACACACATATATTGGGTGGCGTTGCACTGTGCACATCCCTGCGTTTTCCTTCCCTTCTCTTCGCTCTCCACAATGTCCCTCACTCACGACGTCACTGGGCGAGACTCTAACGCTAACTCTTCCTCCCTCATCTGCAGTAGAGTTCAGTGTACCCCTACAGCCCCACTACATGACGGTGGGCCCCGGTATTCACTAGAGATAGTGGTGGGAGAAATTAGAGCGCTCATTGGCTGACGGAAAGACAGATGGGGTGCACACATCCCAGATAAATAGCGCCAGACCTCTGCCTATATCGAGTTGATGCCTAACAGCAACTGACCAATCAACTCCCTCTTCTGTCTCATCCTCTTTTCTCCCCTCTTGTCGAGTGTCAGTTTGATGTATGTAGTCATTCTATGAGTATTATAAACTTATTCTGCGGCTGGCAGGTTTGGGGCTGGCTGGCTAGCTGCAGCTTCACAGGACGTGTCTCAAATGCAACCCTATTCCCTATGTAGTGCATTACTTTTGACCAGAGGCCTCAACAGKAGTGCACTACATAGGGAATAGGGTGCCATTTGGGACACAGATATGGTTTATGTATTGCAGAGGAGGACAAGCATCAGCAGCTCTGGCCCCCTATTGTCATTGCAGGGATTATCAGGTTTATCATTCATTGTTTCTTCAGTTTGGATAGCAAAATCGTTGAGACTGTCTGGCTCTGGTGCTGGCGGGTAGGCTGGGAGGGGTGGGGGGGGGGCAGTGGAGGCTGGGTAGGTAGGCTGGGAGGCAGGGGAGGCTGGTAGCAGGGTAGGCTGGGGATGTTGAGGAAGCAGGGTAGGCTGGGAAGGCAGGGAGGCAGGGAGGAGGACACATGACATGTTGAATATATCTGAGAACAGCTTTGGAATGTGGTGCTGAAAGAACAGCTCTATAATGTTGAAAGGACAGCTCTATAATGTTAAAGGACAGCTCTATAATGTTGAAGAGACAGCTCTATAATGTTGAAATGGACAGCTCTATAATGTTGAATGACAGCTCTATAATGCTGAAAGGACAAGCCATAATGTTGAATGAACAGCTCTATAATGTTAAGGACAGCTCATAATGCTGAATGGACAGCTCTATAATGTTGAAAGGACAGCTCTATAATTTGAATGGACAGCTCTATAATGCTGAATGGACAGCTCTATAATGTGAAAGGACAGCTCTATAATGCTGAAAGGACAGCTCTATAATGCTGAAAGGACAGCTCTATAATGTTGAAAGGACAGCTCTATAATGTTGAAAGGACAGCTCTTATAATGCTGAAGGACAGCTCTATAATGTTGAAGGACAGCTCTAAATGCTGAAAGACAGCTATAATGTTGAAAGGACAGCTCTATAATGTTAATGACACTCTATAATGTGAAGACAGCTCTATAATGTTGAAAGACAGCTCTATAATGTGTGGAAGGACAGCTCTATAATGTGAAAGGACAGCTCTATAATGCTGAAAGGACAGCTCTATAATGTAAGGAAGCTCTATAATGCTGAAAGACAGCTCTATAATGTTGAATGGACAGCTCTATAATGCTGAAAGGACAGCTCTATAATGCTGAAGGACAGCCTATAAGTTGAAGACAGCTCTATAATGCTGAAAGGACAGCTCTATAATGTGAAGGACAGCTATAATGCTGAAAGGACAGCTCTATAATGTTGAAGGACAGCTCTATAATGTTGAAAGGACAGCTCTATAATGCTGAAAGGACAGCTCATAATGTTGAAGGACAGCTCTATAATGTTGAAAGGACACTCATAATGTTGAAAGGACAGCTCTATAATGTTGAAGGACAGCTCTTAAAGTTGAAAGGACAGCTCTATAATGTTGAAAGGACAGCTCTATAATGTGTGTAATGGACAGCTCTATAATGCTGAAAAGGACAGCTCTATAATGCTGAAAGAACAGCTCTATAATGCTGAAAGGACAGTTGTAGACTGGTGGTGAAAGGACAGTTGTAGACTGGTGCTGAAAGGACAGTTGTAGACTGTGGTGCTGAAAGGACAGTTGTAGACTGTGGTGGTGAAAGGTCAGTTTATCAGAACATGAAAAGAGATATCAAAGTCTCTCTTTTTTGCCTCTCAAATGAGTACGTTTACATACACAGTAATAATTTGAAACTGATTATGGCAGTAGGGAGATTATGAGATAGTCATGTATACACCTTACTCTGCTCATCTTAATCGGTGTAAAGTGAAAAACAAAGTAAACATACGCCGATTAAAACATCTGGTTTTCTGAGCAATCTTTCTAATTATTAGTACATTTGGCCTATCCTTCTTAAATCGGTGTCCCATCGGAGCATAGCACCAGCCGAGAGCCTCCGTCTTTAGRGCGAGGGAAGTGTGTTTGGAACTGAATGTATGCGTCATAGAAGTAAGTKGTTTTCACATACAAWCTTTATATATGTCCTAACWCAGAATCAAGWATAACATGAATGCTGTGGTAGAACGTGTATTTTTACTGACGAAATTCAGCATTTTTCAGAGCCATCAGTAGCCTATCAGAGCCATGTGTCCATTATTATGGAAATCGTTGTTCTTCCAAAGCATGTCAACGTTTTAAACTAGCTATTATATGAATCTATCCACAACAATCGTATTATTTTGTGCATGTAACCGTGTTCGTTGAAGATCTGGGTTGTAGCGTCTCAAATTGCACCCTAATCCCTACATATGGGCCTTGGTCAAAAGTAGTTCCCTATGTACGGAATAAGGCTCCATTTGGGGGACACCCTAGAGCGCTTCAAAAGGTAGTTGAGTTTGTCTCTATCTTAGCAGAGCTGTCACCTTTGCTCCTGCTATAGTTTTCACAGAAGTCCCTTGTGATTGCTTACCCTCCAATCATTTGTCGCTTACCCATTCGCTACGGCCCCCAAAATTACAGTCTGTCACCAATTTTCTCGCCTCGACTTGCCCCCCCCCCTGTTTTTTTCCCCTTTCACAATCACATATCAATTATCACCTCCCCCACACCTTTAACTCTTCTTCTTCTCTCTCTCCCGTTGCAGCCGGCAGAGTTCAGAGTGCAGCTGTTCTCTACATTTATATATATCTACATTTATATATATCTATATTTATATATATCTATATTTATATTACTGTTGAATATTTGAAAAACTCTTGAGAAACGGAGGAAGATCTTTCCGTTTTCTCTCGTTTATTTTGTCCCAAATGGCACCCTATTCCCTATATAGTTAGCGGGTTGCTTAGTGGTTAGAGCGTTGAGACTAGTAACCGAAAGGTTGCTAGATCGAAACCCTGAGCTGACAAGGTAAAAATCTGTCGTTCTGCCCCTGAACAAGGCAGTTAACCCACTGTTCCTAGGCCGTCATTGTACATAAGAATTTGTTCTTAACTGACTTGCCTAGTTAAATAAAGATTAAATATAGTTTGCTACTTTTGACCAGAGCACATATGGGCAATATACAGTCGTGGCCAAAAGTTTTGAGAATGACACAAATATTCATTTTCACAAAGTTTGCTGCTTCAGTGTGTTTAGATATTTTTGTCAGATGTTACTATGGAATACTGAAGTATAATTACAAGCATTTCATAAGTGTCAAAGGCTTTTATTGACAATTACATGAAGTTGATGCAAAGAGTCAATATTTGCAGTGTTGACCCTTCTTTTTCAAGACCTCTTGCAAGTCTGCCCTGGCATGCTGTCAATTAACCTCTGGGCCAGATCCTGACTGATGGCAGCCCATTCTTGCATAATCAATGCTTGGAGTTTGTCAGAATTGTGTGATTTTGTTTGTCCACCCACCTCTTGAGGATTGACCACAAGTTCTCAATGGGATTAAGGTCTGGGGAGTTTCCTGGCCATGGACCCAAAATATCGATGTTTTGTTCCCCGAGCCAATTAGGTATCACTTTTGCCTTATGGCAAAGTGCTCCATCATGCTGGAAAAGGCATTGTTTGTCACCAAACTGTTCCTGGATGGTTGGGAGAAGTTGGTCTCGGAGGATGTGTTGGTACCATTCTTTATTCATGGCCGTGTTCTTAGGCAAAATTGTGAGTGAGCCCACTCCCTTGGCTGAGAAGCAACCCCACACATGAATGGTCTCAGGATGCTTTACTGTTGGCATGACACAGGACTGATGGTAGCCCTCACCTTGTCTTCTCGGACAAGCTTTTTTCCGGATGCCCCAAACAATCGGAAAGGGGATTCATCAGAGAAAATGACTTTACCCCAGTCCTCAGCAGTCAATCCCTGTACCTTTTGCAGAATATCAGTCTGTCCCTGAAGTTTTTCCTGGAAGAAAGTGGCTTCTTTGCTGCCCTTCTTGACACCAGGCCATCCTCCAAAAGTCTTCGCCTCACTGTGCGTGCAGATGCACTCACACCTGCCTGCTGCCATTCCTGAGAAAGCTCTGTACTGGCGGTGCCCCGATCCCACAGCTGAATCAACTTCAGGAGACGGTCTTTGCGCTTGCTGGACTTTCTTGGGCGCCCTGAAGCCTTCTTCACAACAATTGAACTGCTCTCCTTGAAGTTCTTGATGATCCGATAAATGGTTGATTTAGGTGCAATCTTACTGGCAGCAATATCCTTGCTGTGAAGCCCTTTTTGTGCAAAGCAATGATGACGGCACGTTTTCCTTGCAGGTAACCATGATTGACAGAGGAAGAACAACGATTCCAAGCACCACCCTCCTTTTGAAGCTTCCAGTCTGTTATTCGAACTCAATCAGCATGACAGAGTGATCTCCAGCCTTGTCCTCGTCAACACTCACACCTGTGTTAACGAGAGAATCACTGACATGATGTCAGCTGGTCCTTTTGTGGCAGGGCTGAAATGCAGTGGAAATGTTTTTTGGGGGGATTCATTTGCATGGCAAAGAGAGACTTTGCAATTAATTGCAATTCATCTGATCACTCTTCATAACATTCTGGAGTATTTGCAAATTGCCATCATACAAACTGAGGCAGCAGACTTTGTGAAAAATAATATTTGTGTCATTCTCAAAACTTTTGGCCACGACTGTATAGGGTGCCATTTGGACTCCGCATGTGTCATTGATATTCAGTTTCACAGAGTAGACAGACATACCATGCAGGATGCTGTTACCATTGGTGTTGGGTTATATCATCCTGTGTTTCTCTCCGACTGCAGATGCTGTTACCATTGGCGTTGGGTTATATCATCCCTGTGTTTCTCTCCGACTGCATGATGCTGTTACCATTGGCGTTGGTTTATATCCACCCTGTGTTTCTCTCCGACTGCAGGATGCTGTTACCATTGGCGTTGGTTATATCCACCCTGTGTTTCTCTCCGACTGCATGATGCTGTTACCATTGGTGTTTGGTTATACACCCTGTGTTTCTCTCCGACTGCATGATGCTGTTACCATTGGTGTTTGGTTATATCCACCCTGTGTTTCTCTCCGACTGCAGATGCTGTTACCATTGGTGTTTGGTTATATCCACCCTGTGTTTCTCTCCGACTGCAGGATGCTGTTACCATTGGTGTTTGGTTATATCCACCCTGTGTTTTCTCTCAGACTGCAGATCACAACAGAGGCCCCACCTGCACATAATAATCATGCTACGGTAACTCTGCCTCCAGGGACGGGTTGTAACAATTCTACAGAAAGTGTACCGGAGTGTGGAAAACTACAATTGATAGACTCTTATGAATACAACAGCGGCAACTGCTTATGACAATGGGGGTACAAGGATCTGCAAATGAATGTGTCCTACTGGGATTTCAATGGCGTGACAAAATGCACGTTATGCATCAATGGTTCACACAGCACACATGACAGACTGAAGTCATAGTTGGTAGTCTGGAATGATTCGAAATCAAAACAAAAGACAGATGCAAAACGAGACTGAAACAAGTTCTCAATGTGGACGTTTTCTTTGGGGAGAGACCATCAGCTTTTAATTTTTGGGCGATATGACTTTACCCAGATGAACAAACCCATTCCCAAGAGGCTATATGACTTTACCCAGATGAACAACCCATTCCACAGAAGGCCTATGACTTTACCCAGATGAACAAACCCATTCCACAGAGGCTATATGACTTTACCCAGATGAACAAACCCATTCCACAGAAGGCTATATGACTTTACCCAGATGAACAACCCATTCCACAGAAGGCATATGACTTTACCCAGATAAACAAACCCATTCCACAGAAGGCTATATGACTTTACCCAGATAACAAACCCATTTCACAGAAGGCATATGACTTTACCCAGATGAACAAACCCATTCCACAGAAGGCTATATGACTTACCCAGATGACACCCCATTCCACAGAAGGCTATATGATTTTTACCCAGATGAACAAACCCATTCCACAGAAGGCTATATGACTTTACCAGATGAACAAACCCATTCCACAGAAGGCTATATGCTTTACCCAGATGAACAAACCCATTCCACAGAAGTGATATGACTTTACCCAGATGAACAAACCCATTCCACAGAAGGCTATATGACTTTACCCAGATGAACAAACCCATTCCACAGAAGGCTATATGACTTTACCCAGATGAACAAACCCATTCCACAGAAGGCTATATGACTTTACCCAGATGAACACCCCATTCCACAGAAGGCTATATGACTTTACCCAGATGAACAAACCCATTCCACAGAAACCAGATGAAACAGATTGTTAAATCAAAGTTTAATAGTTGTAACAGCATCATTCCATAAATTAACATATACATGATTAATAAGTTAACATTCATATCCTCAGTATTGCTATACATCCACTACACTTTAAAAATGGCACTATAATCCCCTATATAGTGCAGTTATTTGACCAGGGCACATAAGTAGTGCACTACGTAGGGAATGTACTACTGCTGTATTTGGGATGCAGCCCATTTACATGAACAAATAAAACACGGTGTCAAGTGGGAGCAGGCAAATGAGAAGACCTTCCATTCATGCTTCACACACCCTATTCCCTACATAGTGCACTACTTTAGACCAGGGTCTTATGGGCACCTAGTGCACTATATAGGAATAGGGTGCCTTTGAGAGTGACCCACAAACTGACCACCGATCCCAAGTCGCATTTATCAGCGGATGGAGTGGTGGGTAGTGGGGGCATTGTGGGACGAAGCGAATGTGATATTGCCCAGGTTAAGAGGAGGGAGCAGCCAGGTAACGAGGGTGAACGACGGATGGCTGGGGCGAAGGGGTAAGGAGTGTAAAAAGGGAAAAAACAAAAAAACGCCACAAGTATTCATGGTCAAATCCACTTTAAAACAGGCAAACGATTCAAATCAATGGCACTGGTCTCCATGAACAAAACATTCAAATGTACATTAACAGTAATTACCACACTTCTTCCCTCCCTCTCTCTTCCTCCTCCCTCCCTCCCTCTTCTACCTCCCTCCCTACCTCTCTACCTCCCTCCCTCCCTCCCTCTCTACCTCTCTCTACCTCCCTCCCTACCTCTACCTCTACCTCTCTACCTCCCTCCCCTCTCTACCTTCCCTCCTTCCCTCTCTACCTCCCTGTGTCTCTCTAGTGTAGTGATTTAGTGTCCGTGTCTGGTGAGATCAATAAAATCAAGGTACGGTACCAGTCAACAGGTACAAAATGAACAAGAGAAGAAACTGGTCAAAAATAACCCCAGGAAGTGAAAACCCCGATACAAAAACAACGTAACCATCTACTACACCCAGATGTTACACTACAATAGAATTTAGTGGCGTTAAGAGCAGGTGAAATGCAAGTAAATCTTTCAACAATGTTAACTATGGTAAAACACTGGTAAAGTAAGTATTTAAATCTAAAACAATGAAAACTTCACAAAAATTGTCTCACTATTAAAAGGAAGACAGTTAAGAAATTAAATAATTAATGGTTAGAATTGGGATTCCTTGATTACAAAACATGTCAAAGACAAAGGGGCATTAAATTCTCAGAATATGTAAAATAATATTTTAAAAATAGGGAGGGTCAAAAGCACTTAAAATACATTTGAGTAACATTTAAATCTTATTTTTGACGTTCCTCAAAAAAAAACTGTTCTTTATGGTTTACGCAATACTAAAAAGGAGTTCATTAGAACCATTTCCCACCATGCAGTGTAACATCTTGCATGAGTCCTAAATGTCACCCGAGTCCCTATATAGTGCACTACTTTTGACCAGAGCCCAAATGTGCCCTTGTCAAATGTAGTGCACTACAAATGGAATAGGGTGCCATTTTGGACACATTTTCTTGTGTAAGATCAGGATAGCAGACARATTATTTCTTCCCGACAGAAAGCAGAGATTGTGAAAGGTCAGAGAAGTGTTAGGTCAATGRGAGTGACAGAGACATTCTCTACAGTCTGGTGTCGGAGGGAGTCGTTGGCCCTCTGGGTGCTGGGAACATTTCCAGAACATTCTACTGGGGTAAAAAACACAAAAACAGGTCTAATAACAAAATAAAATGTTTTAAAATCTATTTCTACTGAAGAGGGAGAGAGAGAGAGAGCAGTATTGCCTGTATCAACACCTTTTGTTAATTCCAAGGACGAGCGGAATTACATTTCTGTGGTAAATTCTGTGGTAATTCAATCAATTTGTAAAAAAGCACAAAAGGCGTTTATTAAGGGCCTAATGTCAATATAGAAATAGCATTGATAAAATAAGCTTTGCTGTGTAAAACGTTCAGCTGCATGTGAAACAGTCAGTAGAGTATGCTCTATGTTCCGTATCTGTATTTACACACAGTACTGTGTTAAGACTAGCTTTACCTCAGGTCACTGATATCTTACTGGTGTTGAACAATAGACAGATTAGAGTGTAGGAACTACAAGTCCCACAAGGACCTTGTGAATCACCTAACACTTCCTCTTCTCTCTCTGTGTGCATGATGTACCAGCCACCCTCCCTGCTACTCCCCTCTGCAGTGTCACAATGATGCAGGCTGTGTGCCAAATTGCAACCTATTCCCTATAGGCCCTGGTCAAAAGTAGTGCACTATGTAGGGAATAGGGTTCTATTTGGGACTCATTGTCAGTGTTCTACATTTCAATCCCTCAAACAGAACTTCCACAATCGCCGTCTGTATTCTTTGCTCGCTCTTGATTTCATTCCTTTATCTGATCATTCGTCACACAGTGCCTTCTATTCTGGTTTCACAAACTCACACTTCTATGGTGCTGCTTGACAAAGCTCTCCTGTCTCGCTCTCCCTCTCGCCTCCCTCACCACCTCCAATCTATCCTGCCTTGGAGCAGGGATGTCCATCTCCCTCACAACTCTCTCCTCTGCCCTTGGGTTCCTGTCTCTGTTCTCAGCCATAAGGGACCGGTCCCTCTCCCAGTCCTCTCCCATCAGGCTGCTCACGTCACTCAGGTCCCCCAGGTGCCCCACCGAGTCACATTTCTCCAGGTCCGAGGCGATGGTCTGGAGGCTGATGACAGACATGGAGTCTGACCCTGCCTCTCCCCTCTCCCTGTGTCCCCAGCCCTGCTCTCTGTGTCTCTCCACCCACTGCCTGGTCTTCTCTCCATCAGCCCAGTCCTTCTCCTCCAACCCTCCTCCTCCTCCTCCTCCTCCGCCACAGGCTCCTCCAACCTGAACCCCGACCACAGCTTTGACCTCAGCCTCCGCCCCCACTGGGGAGCTCCGCCCACCGCAGGCTATGGGGCGGGCCCTGGTGGCTCGGACACGCCCCCTCTGGGCATGGATCTGCTCGCTGATTTGCTCCAGGTTGCGCAGGGCGACGGAGTAGCGCGTTTTGACCCTAGCAACGCGTTCATCCAGCTGCACCACCTTTGCCTTGTGCCCCTGTCAAAAAAAAATGAAATTGAAGTAACAGGATTTGTACCCCAAAATGTTTCACTGGTTTCCTACTAGGGTAGGAAATAGGAAATGTAGGAAATAGGGTTCTATTTGGGACTCATTGTCAGTGTTCTACATTTCAATCCCTCAATCCCTGCTCCAAGTGTTCCCTGCTCCAAGTGTTCTTGGGTGAACCAGCTTGTCGAAATCTTGAAAATAGAACAGTGTTATTTTTAATGCTGAGCAGCGCGAGCCTCTCGCGGAGCCGGTCTGCTTTATGCACTGGTTTCGTTTAAATAAAATCAAAAACGGGAGCTTCTCACACTAGCGGATCACGTGTTGCTTAAAACATGGCCGATCAGAAAGAGACTGGTCGTAGCACCAAACCATGAGGGACACCGCAGCTTATAGTGAACTCAGAGTAACAACACACGTTGATGTGTTGTTGTTACATCACACTGGCAGATTGATAGTTACAATGTACTGACTATCCTACAGTGAGTACAATCGTGAACTCGTTTAGAGAGATAAGCTCCTGTGGGTCATTCTGTCTGAGACAAGGCTACTCACCTCTAGTAGGTGGTTGAACTGAGCCTTGAGCTCGAAGTAAGGTTTGGACTTGATGATGAACCTCTTGAGGGATTTCTGAAGGGTCTGGACACGTTGTTCTGCCTCCTGGCACAGCTGAGTGACCCGCTGGTGCTCCCTCTCGCTCCGCAGCCGCTCCTCCTCTGCCTCGTTAACCTGGGGCACACACACACACACACACACACACACACACACACACACACCCCCTCAGCAGCCGTCGGTCATGCCTTTAGACATCAACCCCGCCGCCACTCTCTAGGTGCCTCTTTCCCCATCAATCATCAGCATCCACACTGGCACTTTTACAAGGAGAAAAGAAACAACAGCAGGATCCCTTATTTCACCTCACACCGTCCCTCACACCGTCCCTCACACCGTCCCTCACACCGTCCCTCAGGGAGGAACAAAGCATTATTAAGGCATCAGCAGCACTACCAGCTGTTAGGTGGTGATAATACCTGGGTGAGAGTCCCTCTCTTCAATCTCATATACACACACACACACACGTTAATTGCCCTGTGAATCACTTCCATAGCAGAACAGAATAGCGGCGCTCCATTACATGAGAACGTGGACGTCCAACCTTGATCTTTATAAAGTGTACTGGTCCGCATGAATTAAGCACAGAGAGAGTGTCCGTCCCCCTGCTGGGAGACATAGTAAACAGCTGCTGACACCCTTAAAACATCCACTCTGAGGCTTAACGTTTCACATGGGACCTGATTCAACTACAAACTTGTAGGATGAAGAGATTGATAGTTCTCACACCCTTTCCCCTCCACCATCATTCACCGTCTACCATAGATAAGCTTTAGCCAGTAGTAAGCTAGTGATAATCTAGTACAGAGATAATCAACTCCAGTACTGGGTCATCAAATCAAATTGTGTCACATGCACCCAATACAACAGACCTTCCTGTGAAATGATTACTTACAAGCCCTTAACTCGATTTCTTGAACTGCATTGTTGGTTAAGAAAATATTTATTAAATAAACAATAAAATAACGAGGCTACAGGTACCGAGTCAATGTGTGAGGATACAGGTTAATCGAGGTAATTTGTACATGCAGGTAGGGGTAAAGTGACTATGCATAGATAATGAACAGCGAGTAGCAGCAGTGGCCATTTGATTAATTGTTCAGGAGTCTTATGGCTTGGGGATAGAAGCTGTTTAGAAGCCTCTTGGTCCTAGACTTGGCGCTCCGGTACCGCTTGCCGTGCGGTAGTAGAGAGAACAGTCTATGAGTGGGGTGACTGGAGTCTTTGACAATTTTTAGGGCCTTCCTCTGACACCACCTGGTATAGAGGTCCTGGATGGCTGGAAGCTTGGCCCCAGTGATGTACTGGGCTGTACGCACTACCCTCTGTCATTGTCTAATACAGAGAACATTTCTGTACCAGGTCTGAATCAGTCCCTGGTTAGAAAGAGAGAATAAAAAAAAACAGAAGTGTTTCAGCCCTCCAGGACCAAAGTTAAACCATTACCATAGACCGGTCCTCGGTCTGCCATAGACCGGTCCTCGGTCTGCCATAGACCCGTCCTCGGTCTTCTTAACGGTCTGTCATAGATATAGCTTTAGCGATTAGTGCTGAGCAATTAACCGAAATGTCAGTTTTTTGTGATTATTAAACTAATTGACCGATGTCGGTTAAATTATTTGAATTCCACTTAGTTCTGGTGTTTTTCAGCCCGACGCGCTGCTTCTCTAGAGAGAAGTCAAGAACTATGTGGGACGCTGAAGGGAGTTGTAGTTTTCATTAGGCAAATATTCAACCTAGTTCAGCAACAAACAAAAAACAAACGTGGTAATTAACTACATGACCATAATCCATTGCGCCTGTTATTTCCGTCTCGGACAAAGATGGGTAGACTTTAAACGCCTGCTACCTTAAATTAGATACACAGACTGTACGAGAGAGTACTGACTGTACACAACGACGAGAGAGAGGAATAGAGACAGTTGGTGAAAGTATGCCTGATCTACTTTGAAGAAGTAGTAAAATGATTTGGTCAGACAGCTCTGCAGCACGCTTAGACAGGCTAGCTAAATAGGATGACCACAGACAGTATGGGGAGTACAGCGATAACACTGTCTGGCTGGCTGAGCAGTCTGACATTAAAAATAACAAAAGGTCTACCTCACGTGGACCTGACAGAGACAAGGGAATATTTTCAACGTTTTGGCAATTGAATGTTCACTATTTTGGGCTTTGGAATTTCCATTAAAAAGCTCTAAATTATTTTAATGTCCATTTTTCATAATACATTTTTTTCTTCTTTTTTTTCCCGAAACTGAAATTCTTGATATTTAAAAAAATAATCAAACCAAACGGACCTCAAAAAGCACTAATCTCTCAGCACTATTAGCCACAAGTATTCACTGTCCAGTACAAAGATAACCAACTCCTGGACTTTGGGTTGAAGTACTAATGGGGTTTTCTTTCTACCTGGTAGTTAACCACTCACCTGCTATACCACGTCTGAATCAGTCCCTGATGAGAAGGAGAAAATGAAACCAGAAATGTTGTTTCGGCCCACCAGAACCAGAGTTGAATAGCCCCTGGCCCTGTATTCATAAAGCACTTCAGAGATCAGCACTCCTGGTCTGCCATAGCTACGACCTGTCCTCTCCCTTGGAGGACCCCCTCCTCTCTCTCTGTACCTTGGAGGACGCCCTCCTCTCTCTCTCTCTCTGTACCTTGGAGGACCCCCTCTCTCTCTCTGTACCTTGAGGGACCCCCTCCTCTCTCTCTCTCTCCTCTCTGACCTTGAGGACCCCCTCCTCTCTCTCTCTCTGTACCTTGGAGGACCCCCTCCTCTCTCTCTCTCTGTACCTTGGAGGACCCCCTCCTCTCTTCTCTCCTCTGTAACCTTGTGAGACCCCCTCCTCTCTCTCTCTCTCTGTACCTTGGAGGACCCCCTCCTCTCTCTCTCTCTGTATCTTGGAGGACCCCCTCCTCTCTCTCTCTCTGTACCTTGGAGGTGGCGTGGTTGAGCATCTCCTGCCAGGTAGGGTCCAGAGTGTTCCTGTCTGCCAGGAGCCCCTGCTCTGCCACGTACACCATCTCTCTGGCAGCCGTATGCATGGAGACGGCTCTCTCGTACCGCAACGCTGCCTTCTGCGTCTCCTGCTGGGCCTATGAAAACAACAACCAATCACAGTTCAGTAAAGAACAACACAACCAATCATAGTTCAGTGTGAAGAGACCACACAACCTATAAATAGTTTCATAACAGAGATACGACAACCAATCATAGTTCAGCTAAGGACACTACAATGAATCATAGTAAAGAGAGACACCACAACCAAATCAAAGTTCAGTAACAGACACACCACAACCAACCAGACGACAAACCAATTACTAAAGGGACGAATATTTACTTACAGTAAAGTTTAAAATGTAATTCCCATTGACATAAATCCATGACTAAATGAAAATCTGATTTAAATGGAAGTTAGGATTAGCCTCTAAAATCAGGAGAATGATGGTGACACTGAGGAAAACAGGAAGTCTCCCCGTCACCAGCTATAAAACAAGAAGACGGCAGCAACAGCTACAAATCATAGAGAAGTGAACCATGAAAATAGCTGATCCTCATCGTATTCTAGTCATGCTAGTTGGTAAATTATGTCAAAGCCAGAGAGGGGGAAGATTTGTCCATGTTGGTTTAGGGAGAAGGAGAGGGGCAATTCGAGACAAGGTGTAGGTCCCAAATGGCACCCTATGCCCTATACATAGTGCACTACTAGCCATAGGGCCCTGGTCAAAAGTAGTGCACTATACAAGGGAATAGGATGCCATTTGGAACACTCAAGGTGACTCAGAATCCCAGGGGAGGGTAGAGCCGATGTACCCGGAGAGAGGCCGCATCAGCAGGAGGGGGCGGGGGGCGGATGGACGCACAAGGTCTGCCATAGACCCGTCCTCGGTCTTCTTCTCTTTCTCAAAGTTTAGGGTCGTCAGGCAAAGATTGATGACTGCTTCACCAGTTATAATCATTTTTGTGACACGGTTCCCTTGACCGTCTGTCTCGCTCAATAGCAGTCAGACGTGTGCCAGGTCAAACCAAGCAACGGTTTTGTGGACAGAATAATAAAAATAAAAATCACCCCCGAAAAAAAAAGAGTGCTTGGTTGTCTTGTCTCCTGAATAGACGTCGACGTAGTTAACACCTAAATGCCTGAATTATACCTAAATTATACCGCCCAGATTCTTTCTACTTTTCTCATCTACAGTGCCTTCAGAAAGTATTCATACCCCCTTGACTTATTCCACATTTTGTTGTGTTACAGCCTGAATTCAAAAAAGGATTGAAAAATGAAAAGCTGAAATGTCTTGAGTTAAGAAGTATTCAATCCCTTTGTTAAGGCAAACAGAGACAGGTTGGAGGAGGAAAAGGTGCTTAACAAGTCACATAAGTTGCATGGACTCACTGTGTACAATAACGTTTAACATGATTTTTGAATGAATACCTCAACTCTGTACCCCGCACATACAATTATCTGTAAGGTACAGCAGTGAATTTCAAAAAACACATTCAACCACAAAGACCAGGGAGGTTTTACAATGTCTCGCAAAGAAGGGCACCTATTGGTAGATTAAATTTAAAAAAGCAGACGCTGAATATCCCTTTGAGCGTGGTGAAGTTATAAATTACACTTTGTATGGTCTATCAATACACCTAGTCACTACAAAGATACAGGTGTCCTTCCTAACTCAGTTGCCGGAGAGGAAGGAAACCACTCAGGGATTTCAACATGAGGACAATGGTGACTTTTAAAACAGTTAGAGTTTAATGGCTGTGATAGGAGAAAACCACAGATGGATCAACAACATTGTAGTTACTCCACAATACTAACCTAACTGACAGAGTGAAAAGAAAGAAGCCTGTACAGAATATAAATATTCCAAAACATTCATCCTGTTTGCAACAAGAAACTAAAGTAATAATGCAAAAAATGTGGGAAAGAAATTAACTTTATTTCCTGAATACAAAGCGTTATGTTTGGGGTAAATCCAATATAAACACTTCACTGAGTACCACTCTCCATACTTTCAAGCATAGTGATGGCTGCATCATGTTATGGGTATGCTTGTAATCGTTAAGCCCTGAGGAGTTTCAGGATCTACGTAAATGAGCTAAGCACAGGCAAAATCCTTGAGGAAAACCTGGTTTAGTCTGCTTTCCACCAGACACTGGGAGATGATTTCACCTTCCATCAGGACTATAACTAAAACACAAGGCCAAATCTACACTGGAGTTGCTTACCAAGAAGACAGTGAATGTTCCTGTGGCCGAGTTACAGTTTTGACTTAAATCTACTTAAATCTATGGCAAGACCTGAAAATGGTTGTCTAGCAATGATCAACAAACAATTTYACAGAGCTTGAAGAATTTTGAAAAGAATAATGGGTAAATGTTGCACAATCCAGGTGTGGAAAGCTCTTAGAGACTTACCCAGAAACACTCACAGCTGTAAATTCTGCCAAAGGTGATTCTACAAAGTATTGACTCAGGGCTGTGAATACTTATGGAAATTAAGTATTTSATTTAACACATTTTGCAAAATTTCAACAAAAAAACATGTTTTCACTTTGTCATTATGGGGTATTGAGCMTACATGGGTGAGGGGGGAAAGAAGATATAGCCTGAATTCAAAATAGATTATAACAACAAAATGTGGGTAAAAAGTCAACGGGTGTGAATACTTTCTGAAGACACTGTAGATTTTCCTAACATTGATCACACGGTGCCAGTCTCCTTAAGCATAGACATAGACATAGCTAAATGTCCTACCGATCCTAGTGTCTTCTCCTTTTCTCTGCTGCATTTTCATAGCATTGGCCGTGAGGTTGGTTGCTGCTAACCAGATCACATTTCCAATCCATGATTTGCTTAATTGGTTTCAATTAGATCCCTGAGGGTTACACTAAAAGATTTCCATTAGTTCTATRACAGTTTGGAAATACCCTTCACAACGCTGATTAAACATGGACTGGCACTCGTGCCCCGTTTCACCAAGGGGACCTCAGACTGGGGTGAAAAGTTCACCTTCCAAAGGTTAAATGTTTTACGTAATCAATAAGGATGATTCATTAGGCGGCTTCATGTACTACGCCTATAACAACAACTTGGGAGGTTAAATTCATATAAGAATCTTAATGAAAACATTTWWTTWWTTATTWTTWWTTTTTTTTACACATTCATGTGTGTGGATTAAGTTATGCAAATATACAGTGATAGTATTCAGACCCCTTGACATTTTGTTATGTTACTTATTCTAAAATGGATTAAATACATTTCTAAAAAGTCCTCAGCAACACACACACAATACCTCATCATGACAAAGCGAAAACAGCTTTGAAAATTTTAGCAAATTTATTAAAATCAGAAATACCATATTTACATAAGTATTCAAACCCTTTGCTATGAGACTTGAAATTGAGCTCAGGTTTATTCTGTTTCCATTGATCATCCATGAGATGTTTCTACAACTTGGAGTCCACCTGTGGTAAAATCAATTGATTGGACATGATTTGGAAAGGCACACACCTGTCTATAATCAGGTCCCACAGTTGACAGTGCACGTCAGAGCGAAAACCAAGCCATGAGGTCGAAGGAATTGGCCGTAGAGCTCCAAGACAGGATTTTGTCGAGGCACAGATGTGGGGAAGGGTACCAAAAAATGTCTGCAGCATTGAAGGTCCCCAAGAACACAGTGGCCTCCATCATTCTTAAATGGTAGAAGTTAGGAACCACCAAGACTCTTCCTAGAGCTGGCCGCCCAGCCAAACTGAGCAATCGGGGGAGAAGAGCCTTGGTCAGGGAGGTGAACAAGAATATGATGGTCGCTCTGACAGAGCTCCTTTGGAGATGGTTGTCCTACTGGAGGGTTCTCCCATCTCTGCAGCACTCCACCAATCACATCTTTATGGTAGAGTGGCCAGATGGCAACCACTCCTAGAGTAAAGGGCACACTTGGAGTTGCCAAAAGGCACCTAAAGACTCTCAGACCATGAGAAACAAGATTCTCTGGTCTGATGAAACCAAGATTGAACTCTTTGGCCTGAATACCAAGCATCACATCTGGAGGAAACCAGGCACAATCCCTACAGTGAAGCATGGTGATGGCAGAATCATGCTGTGGGGATGTTTTTCAGCGGCAGGGACTGGGAGACTAGTCAGGATCGAGGCAAAGATGAACGGAGCAAAGTACAGAGAGATCCTTGATGAAAACCTGCTCCAGAGCGCTCAGGACCTCAGACCGGGGTGGAGGTTCACCTTCCAACAGGACAACAACCCTAAGCACACAGCCAAGACAATGCAGGAGTGGCTTCAGGACAAGTCTCTGAATGTCCTTGAGAGGCCCAGCCAGAGCCCAGACTTGAACATCTCTGGAGAGACCTGAAAATAGCTCTGCAGCAACGCCCCCATCCAACCTGACAGAGCTTGAGAGGATCTGTAGAGAAGAGTGGGAGAAACTCCCCAAATACAGGTGTGCCAAGCTTGTAGTGTCATACCCAAGAAGACTCGAGGCTGTGTGCAGGGGTACAGGCTAGTTGAAGTAGTCTGAACATGTAGGTGGGGGCGACATGACTATGCATAGGTAACAAACAAACAGCGAGTAGCAGAGTGGTACACTGGAAGGGGGGGGGGGGGGGGGTAGAAGCAGTCTAATGTTTGGGGGTGTGAGGGGCCTTTTGGTCTAGACTTGGCGCTCCGATAACGCTTGCCATGAGGTAGCAGAGAGAACAGTCTATAACTTGGGTGACTGGAGTCTCTTACAACCTTTCCTCTGACACCGCCTACTATATACAGTTGAAGTCGGAAGTTTACATACACCTTAGCCAAATACATTTAAACTCAGTTTTTCACAATTCCTGACATTTAATCCTAGTACAAATGCCCTGTCTTAGGTCAGTTAGGATCACAATTTTATTTTAAGAATGTGAAATGTCAGAATAATAGTAGAGATAATTATTTCTTTCATCACATTCCCAGTGGGTCAGAAGTTTACATACACTCAATTAGTATTTGGTAGCATTGCCTTTAAATTGTTTAACTTGGGTCAAACATTTTGAGTAGCCTTCCACAAGCTTCCCATAAGTTGGGTGAATTTTGGCCATTCCTCCTGACAGAGCTGGTGTAACGGAGTCAGGTTTGTAGGCCTCCTTGCTCACACACACTTTTTCAGTTCTGCCCACAAAGTTTCTATAGGATTGAGGTCAGGGCTTTGTGATGGCCACTCCAATACTTTGACTTTGTTGTCCCTAAGCGATTTTGCCACAACTTTGGAAGTATGCTTGGGTCATTGTCCATTTGGAAGACCCATTTGCGACCAAGCTTTAAATTCCTGACTGATGTCTTGAGATGTTGCTTCAATATATCCACATAATTTTAAATCCTCATGATGCCATCTATTTTGTGTATCTGGGTATA
>NW_019942606.1:529652-542751 GCF_002910315.2 Salvelinus sp. IW2-2015 | reverse complement strand
CCCGATAACGCTTGCCATGAGGTAGCAGAGAGAACAGTCTATAACTTGGGTGACTGGAGTCCTCTACAACCTTTCCTCTGACACCGCCTACTATATACAGTTGAAGTCGGAAGTTTACATACACCTTAGCCAATACATTTAAACTCAGTTTTTCACAATTCCTGACATTTAATCCTGTACAAATGCCCTGTCTTAGGTAGTTAGGATCACAATTTATTTTAAGAATGTGAAATGTCAGAATAATAGTAGAGATAATTATTTCTTTCATCACATTCCCAGTGGGTCGAAGTTTACATACACTCAATTAGTATTTGGTAGCATTGCCTTTAAATTGTTTAACTTGGGTCAAACATTTTGAGTAGCCTTCCACAAGCTTCCCATAAGTTGGGTGATTTTGGCCCATTCCTCCTGACAGAGCTGGTGTAACGGAGTCAGGTTTGTAGGCCTCCTTGCTCACACACACTTTTTCAGTTCTGCCCACAAAGTTTCTATAGGATTGAGGTCAGGGTTTGTGATGGCCACTCCAATACCTTGACTTTGTTGTCCCTAAGCGATTTTGCCACAACTTTGGAAGTATGCTTGGGGTCATTGTCCATTTGGAAGACCCATTTGCGACCAAGCTTTAAATTCCTGACTGATGTCTTGAGATGTTGCTTCATATATCCACAATAATTTTAAATCCTCATGATGCCATCTATTTTGTGAAGTGCACCAGTCCTTCCTGCAGCAAAGCACCCCCACAACATGATGCTGCCACCCCGTGCTTTCACGGTTGGGATGGAGTTCTTCGGCTTGCAAGCTCTCTCTCCTTTCCTCCAAACATAACGATGGTTATTATGGCCAAACAGTTTTTTTTTTCAGACCAGAGGACATTTCTTCAAAAAGTACGATCTTTGTCCCCATGTGCAGTTGCAAACCGTAGTATGGCTTTTTTTAATGGCGGTTTTGGAGCAGGGGCTTCTTCCTTGCTGAGCGGCCTTTCAGGTTATGTCGATATAGGACTCGTTTTACTGTGGATAGATACTTTTGTACCCGTTTTCCTCCAGCATCTTCACAAGGTCCTTTGCTGTAGTACATTTATCTCTAGGAGACAGAACGCATCTCCTTCCTGAGCGGTATGACGGCTGCGTGTCCCATGGTGTTTATACTTGCGTACTATTGTTTGTACGGATGAACGTGGTACTTCAGGCGTTTGGAAATTGCTCCCAAGGATGAACCAGACTTGTGGAGGTCTACAATTTTTTTTCTGCGGTCTTGACTGATTTTTTTGATTTTCCCATGATGTCAAGCGAAGAGGCATTGAGTTGGAAGGTTGGCCTTGAAATACATCCACAAGGTAGACCTCCAATTGACTCAAATGATGTCAATTAGTCCACCAGAAGCTTCTAAAGCCATGACATCCTTTTCTGGAATTTTTCAATCTGTTTAAAAGGCAGTCAACTTAGTGCATGTAAACTTCTGACCCATTGGAATTGTGATACAGTGAATTAATCTGTCTGTAAACAATTGTTGGAAAAATTACTTGTCATGCACAAAGTAATGTCCTAACCGACTTGCCAAAACTATAGTTTGTTAACAAGAAATTTGTGAAGTGGTTGAAAAACGAGTTTTAATGACTCCAACCTAAGTGTATGTAAACTTCCGACTTCAACTGTAGGTCCTGGATGGCAGGAAGCTTGGGCCGTACGCACTACCCTCTGTAGCGCCTTACGGTCAGATGCTGAGCAGTTGCCATACCAGGCGGTGATGCAACCGGTCAAGAGGCTCCAATGGTGCAGCTGTAGAACCTTTTGAGGATCTGGGGACCCATGCCAAATCTTTTCAGTCTCCTGAGGGGAAAAAGGTTTTGGGCACGACTGATTGTGGACTGTAGTCCACAATCAGCTCCTTTGTCTTGCTCACATTGAGGGAGAGGTTGTTGTCCTGGCACCACACTGCCAGTTCTCTGACCTCCTCGCTATAGGCCGTCTCATCGTTGTGTCGTCAGCAAACTTAATGATGGTGTTGGAGTCGTGTTTGGCCACGCAGTCGTGGGTGAACAGGGAATACAGGAGGGGACTAACTGAGGGGCCCCCGTGTTAATGATCAGCGTGGCAGACGTGTTGTCTCCTACTCTTACCACCTGGGGGCGGCCCGTCAGGAAATCCAGGATCCAGTTGCAGAGGGAGGTGTTTAGTCCCAGAGTCCTTAGCTTAGTGATGAGCTTCGTGGGCACTATGGTGTTGAACGCTGAGCTGTAGTCAATGAACAGCATTCTCACATAGGTGTTCCTTTTGTCCAGGTGAGGAAGGGCAGTGTAGAGTGAGATTGCGTCATCTGTGGATCTGTTGGGGCGGGATGCGAATTGGAGTGGGTCTAGGGTGTCTGGGAGGATGCTTTTGATGTGAGCCATGACCAGCCTTTCAAAGCACTTCATAGCTACCGATGTGAGTGCCACGGAAAGGTAATCATTTATGCAGGTTACCTTCACTTCCTTGGCACAGGGACTATGGTGGTCTGCTTGAAAAATGTAGGTATTACAGACTCGGTCAGGGAGAGGTTGAAAATGTCAGTGAAGACACTTGCCAGTTAGTCCGCGCATACTTTGAGTACATGTCCTGGTAATCCGTCTGCGGCTTTGTGAATGTTGACCTGTTTAAAGGTTTTGTTCACATCAGCGACCGAGAGCGTTATCACACAGTCATCCAGAACAGCTGGTGCTCTCATGCATGCTTCAGTGTTGCTTGCCTCGAAGCGAGCATAAAAGGCTCAACTGGTAGGCTCGCGTCACTGGGTTTCCCTTTGTGGTCAGTAACAGTTTTCAAGTCCTGCCACATCCGACGAGTGTCAGAGCCGGTGTAGTAGGTTTCAATCTTAATCCTGT
Source organism: Salvelinus sp. IW2-2015 (assembly GCF_002910315.2). Taxonomy (NCBI): domain Eukaryota; kingdom Metazoa; phylum Chordata; class Actinopteri; order Salmoniformes; family Salmonidae; genus Salvelinus; species Salvelinus sp. IW2-2015. The sequence goes on along the minus strand of NW_019942606.1, from coordinate 539,888 downwards.
ATTGATGCTTTGCTTGTTTGATGGTTCGTCTGAGGGCATAGCGGGATTTCTTATAAGGGTCCGGATTAGTCTCCCACTCCTTGAAAGCGGCAGCTCTAGCCTTTAGCTCGATGCGGATGTTGCCTGTAATCCATGGCTTCTGGTTGGGATATGTACGTACAGTCACTGTGGGGGCGACGTCATCGATGCACTTATTGATGAAGCCGATGACTGAGGTGGTGTACTCCTCAATGCCAGTGGATGAATCCCGGAACATATTCCAGTCTGTGCTAGCAAAACAGTCCTGTAGTGTAGCATCCACGTCATCTGACCACTTCCGTATTGAGCGAGTCACTGTTACTTCCTGCATTAGTTTTTGCTTGTAAGCAGGAATCAGGAGGATAGAATTTGTCAGATTTGCCAAATGGAGGGCGGGGGAGAGCTTTGTATGCATCTCTGTGTGTGGAGTAAAAGTGGTCTAGGATTTTTCCCCCCCTGGTTGCATATGTGACATGCTGGTAAAAATTTGGCAAAACTGATTTAAATTTGCCTACATTAAAGGCCCCGGCCACTAGGAGCGCCGCTTCTGGGTGAGCATTTTCTTCTTTGCTTATGGCCTTATAGAGTTGGTTGAGAGCGGTCTTAGTGCCAGCTTCGTTTTGTGGTGGTAAATAMATGGCTAGGAATAATACGAATGAGAACTCTCTTGGTAGATAATGTGGTCTGCAGCTTATCATACGGTACTCTACCTCAGGCGAGCAATACCGAGACTTCTTTAAATATTAGACATCGCGCACCAGCTGTTATTGACAAAAGACCCACTCCCCCACCCCTCGTCTTACCAGAGGTAGCGTCTCTGTTCTGCCGGCAAATGGAAAATCCCACCAGCTCTATATTGTCTGTATTTTCGTTCAGACACGTCTCTGTGAAACATAAGATGTTACAGTTTTTAATGTCCCGTTGGTAGGATAATCTTAATAGTAGGTCATCAATGTTATTTTCTAACGATTGCACGTTAGCAAGAAGAATGGAAGGCACTGGGAGTTTACTCGCTCGCCTCCGGATTCTCAGAAGGATCCCCGATCTGCGTCCCCTTTTCCGGCTTCCTTTCTTCACGCAAAAGGCATGGCTCTGGGCCTGTTCCYGTGAAAYCAGGATATCCTTCTCGTCGGACTCGTTAAATGAAAAAATGTCTTCCAGTCCGTGGTGAGTAATCGCTTTTCTGAAGTCCAGAAGTTATTTTCGGTCATAAGAGACGGTAGRGGCAACATTACGTACACAATAKGTAAAAAAAWTWKYMTWKKKKAAAKSSKAAAAAAAWWAWWWMGSKKKAWWMMMMMMGGMAWWYTSWAAWYTSWSKSKRYTMRTRRMSSGCSKRWTTRRRCKAAAAKWRTMTTTMRMRTMTSWRWWTYTGMMYRWSTGTGTYMAMWMMGYGGGGGYGGAACAATTTAATCAATTTTAGAACAAGACTGTAACCTAACAATATTTTTWAAAAGTCAAGGGGTCTGAATACTTTCCGAAGGCACTGTAGGTTGACAGAGGCTGGGTAACTAAATGGCTATTTTGCCACACCAGAGATATTAAAAACCTTTCGATGAGCACCCACAAACCACTCAAAACACAAATCCAGTCCGACACACGACCCCACATAAACACCAACCTCTTTGGCTAGTCTGCGGGCTTCGTAGTAGGGCCTGGCCTTCTCAATGCAGGTCCCTACCTGGGAGCCCTGAGCATTGAGCTTCCTGGCTGAGTCAGTGAGGATCCTCCTGTAGCTGGACCTAGCATCCTGAAGGAGAGAGACATTCCCCAGTTAACCTCATAGCTCAGTARTGTAATTGATAGGCTACCATCAAATGATATCACTCCAATAACATCCTCAAGAGGTCTTCACAATAGACCTTGAGGCAAGGGAAGTAAGTCATCTCCTGCACACTGCTTCTCTGTCCTCTGCTCAATAACAACATATGAAAAGGTAAACCTTTACATTACTGTGTGCAGTGAATTAACAGTGTGTTGACGAGGACCTTGCGGCTTAGTGAGACCTGAATCACGTGACATTATCTATGTCAACACCAAGAGAAAGAGTGACTAGCCTACACCCCAAGAAAGACAGCTTATAAAAGTATAGCACTAGCATACACTGGGTATACCAAACATTAGGAACACCTTCCCTTTTTCCCTGTCGGGGCATGTCGAAAGGCCCATGTTGACTCCAACGCTTCCCACAGTTGTGTCAAGTTGGCTGGATGTCCTTTGGGTGGTGGACCATTCTTGAAATAAAAACAGGAAACTGTTAAGCGTGAAAAACCCAGCAGCGTTGCAGTTCTTGTATGTGTGGCCTTCTGAATGGCATAAACAACCCATGTCTCTATTGTCTCAAGGCTTAAAAATCATTCTTTAACCTTTCTCCTTCCCTTTATCTACACTGATTGAAGTGTRGATAACATCAWTAAGGGYTCATAGCTTTCAGCTGGAGTCACCTGGTCAGTCGGTCATTGAAAGAGCAGGTGTTCTTAATGTTTTATATACTCAGTGTATATGACTATCAGTCATACAGACACCGTACCATGTTGGGTTGTGTGACTGATAAGTCTGTTCTGGGACAAATAGGCCTAGTCTCCCCAGACATGTTAGATTTGATTCTGGGTTTGAGGCTAGCTGACAAAGASCTCACTCACATCCAGTTTCAGTTCCAGCTTGTTGATTTCATCACTGGCCTGATTGAGGTGCTCCAGCTCCTCCTGAGAGAGAGAAAAAAGGTAAAGGTTTAGTATTGGGACTGGCCTTCATCACAATAAGAGAGAAGGTTTCATATTGGGTTTGGCCTGGCTATAATCTTCATTACAATATTTATGAAAGAAATCCCTGTGAAATTGTGGAAGCCATTTGCAGTGCAGACGTGGGATTTAAATTGCATTTAAGCTAAATTATGCAAGCGTATGCCATACTGACATTCAGTTTGCCTATGGTTATTTACAGCTAATGTAGCTATATTGACAGTGGAATATAAGCAGTATTGGAGCATGGGTTTGCAATGAAAAACATGAAAGAAGTCAYATACTGTACAGGCTGTTGTACTACAGACACGTTCATTAAAATMCTAAACTTGCCTGAATTCTAGGGTCCAGTTCCTCTTCATATTTGCCTTCTTCATTAGCAGCCTCAATCTTTTTCCCAGTGACACCATCATCCTCACATTCTGTTTTCATSTTGTCCAGAGTGTTTTCGTTCCCTCCCCCTTCTCTCAGGATGCTGTTGTCCCCATCCTCAGCCTCTTCGCCGGGGGTCTCCTCGCGTATATCCGACGGTTCGGGACCCCCAGAACCGAATGGACTTTCAAGCGAGTTCCCTGGTTCCATTTGTGGCCGACTGTGTTTCGGGGTTCGCTCGTCCAGAGGTGAAGCGTCAATTTATGCAAGTCGTATAAATGTACAAATACGTGCTACGTGCACCACATGTCGGAAATTCACGTTTGCAGTGAGCAACTATTCCTAGCTAAACTAGCAGCTAGGTCTCTGATGTTAGCTAGCTAAATGCTGTAATCAAGCCATTGCTTTAATTGGCTGGCTAACTAGCTAAGGTTAGCTAGCTATTAGCTGGTATCGCGCTGAATTTGCAGGTACGTAATTAGCTAGCTCAAAATGTAGCTCCATTTACGCCAGATTACGTCAATACATGATCTGTCCTGTAGTTTGAACCAGTACAATTACTTTACTTTCAAACCGGTCCTTCTGACATCTTGTCATAACATGACTTTCCGATAAATCAGCAAAAAAACATAAGATTGAAGGCATTAAACATTTATGTGGCTGTATCACTCCCCTGCCCTGTGTTGATAGCACTTGGTGTCGAATGTATCAGCTGTGGATTAAAAAAWATATATAGTTTCATTGATATGTTAGATTTAATCATATTATACAGATTTTTTTTATTTTTAAACATTGGAAAAACATTAAATAGCAGACTTGCATGTTAAATCCCCACATTTTAATGCATGGCTCTTCTGCAATTACTGAACCTTTATATAACTAGGCAAGTCAGTTAAGAACAAATTCTTATTTACAATGAAGGCCTACACCGGCCAAACCCAGACAACACCAGATGGATCTCCCATATCACTGCCGGTTGTGATACAGCATGGAATTGAACCAGAGTGTCTGTAGTTAAGCTTCATAGTACGGAGATGCAGTGCCTTAGACCACTGCGCCACTCGGGAGCCCATTCAGGAAATGCATACAACTCATGTCTGAAAAGTTTGCTGGTAATGCATAAAATTACAGGTATTGTCATACATTTCTTCATATCATTTTATTTGCCCACCAACCCAAAAAGAGACAATGGACAATATCAACAACAAAAACAGAAACAAAGCACTTGCAGTTGCTTACTCCATTTTGTCTTTCCCAATACCAGTCACTGTAGCCTGGATACCAGTRTTTCCTAGCCAACTCCTTATGGAAAAATATAATTTAATGTAAAAATTCCTCTCGTGATCCCTCTCTCATGCCCCTTCTGTTTTCCTCTCTTAATCCCTTTCTCATGCCCCTTSTGTGTTATCAAGTGTGACTCTTCTGTCGTTTCCAGAACCTCTTGACTTCGCTGTGTCCCTGCGGGGGAAACCACAATCACTGTGAGCCACGTTCTGCCACACCAGACAGCCCAGGCCCTGGGGAACAGATACAGACAGAGAGTGTGGGTGTTAAAAGTGATAAGACAGAGCCTGRGCCTCAAAATAGCACCCTATTCCCTATGTAGTGCACTACTTTTGACCAGGAAGGTCAGACATATTGCTACATGTTAGGCTAATAATGGTAATGGAATTCTAACATTTGTTGATCTACAACCCGTTTTAATAGTTCAAAACGTCAGAGGATGGGTAGAAGACGGTAGCCAGGCTAATTCATTTAAGAGTATGTTTTATTATGCACGYTTAATCACTGCTCCCCACAAGAAAGCAGCGGCAATGTCTCTTCAGCTGGAGCTGGAGCCAACGTCATAGGTTGGAATTACACCTCAGACCTCAAGTTCCTCCCTTGTTTCATTACAATAACGTTCATTGGTGAGTTCATTGACAGCCAGAGAGAGAGAGAGAGTGAGAGAAAATAAAACAACAAGATATCTGACCTGAGCAATGTCCCTTAACACCTCAAAGTCAGCCCGGGAGAGGAACTGGTTATACAGCAATCCTGAGATGGACAGATTGATAGAGAGGTAGAGAGGACGGGCGGTACAGTAGAGAGGAGCGAGAGACACAGAAAGAATGAATCGGACGCAGGTAGCTGGCAGCTGACATCAATACTCTTTCACTCTATTCCAGTTTACAGCACATCTGAGAGCAGGGGTTACAACTCACAATACACATAAAAACACAGCCTGTATTGACTGAGTGTTATCCTACAGGGACAGGCCACCTTATGTCAGTCATAACCCTACTGGGGGAAGAAAATGAAGCCCAAAGAAATCAATCAGCTTTGTAAGTCCTCAGGGAGTAGCTAGAGATCCCTTGGACAATGCAGGAGAAAATACAGGCCTGGGGCCTGTATTTAGAAAGTGCCTCAGAGTAAGGAGTCAGGATTTTTTATGGATCAAAGTGAGACTTAGGTGGTGGGCGTGGCCAATGGCACTAGCAAGAGCAGTGTACGGGCTTCTCTTTTCTTTCTGGTGATTGTAAATTCTCAAAGATTATCTTATTAAAATATATATATAGGTTCATTATCTTTTCTACTTTATATCTGGTTTTAGTCGTTTAAGTTTACAATGAAAATGAAAACATTTTAATTATTTTCATCAATAAATAAATAATTTACATTTACACCCTAGTTGGCCCGAAAAAACACTAAGGCCGCCAAGACACAGGAAAAAAAAAACTATTTTAGATCACAATGAATAGTATTAACATGGATAGAGGAGACCTGATCCCAGATCAGCACTCCTACTCTGACATACTTGATACAAACGGGTTTCATTTCAAAGAACTGAAGTCTTAAGGCCTGTTTTTCCCAACAACTGATTTTGAATTCCTATTACAGTTTTTCTCAATTGCTAAAACACTAAAAAKCCCATTGGCTGAACAAAGTTCTCAGTTGCCTGGACTCATTTAGCTAATTATGCAGTCTGTTGTCAATGCACATGTCATCCATACTGGTAAACACAAGTGGCAACAATCAAATACAAATAGAGAACACAAGTCATTGATTGAACACAACCACTCAAAATTGATTTAACCTGTTTCAAATGATGCGACACAACCAATATAAGCCAGTTCAGAGAGCAAACAGGTTGTTGAAGGTGGGAAGGAGAAAGTCTGAGAATGGATAGAAGAAACAATGTGAGAGGACGAGGACGAGTGCGAGGTGGGCAAGGAAGAGGAGGACGAAGAGTGGAAATATCTGATGAAATTCGAGCAACAGTTATAGACCATGTTCTTGACCATGGACTGACAAGGAGGGAAGCAGGACTTAGGGTGCAACCCAGTTTGAGCCGATTTTCTGTGTCCACCATAGTGATTTGATTTGATTTGACATTCAGAGAAGAACCGGTACAGTATACTACTGTATTTTTGTAATTGCAAATTGACTGTACTACACTATATGCAGCTGTTTCAATAGACATTTGTAAAGTTAATCACTGTATGTATTGTACTGCATGAATATGTTTTGTAACTGCACAACTACTTTTTGTAGAATTGCAAGGCTGCCACATGCAGGTGGAAGGACAACTATATTCACTCGGGAGCAAGAGGCCGTTATAGTTGGCATGGTCCTTCAAGATAATGCAATACGACTCAGAGAAATCCAGGAACGAGTGATACAAGACAACACACACTTCCAGGGAATCGACAGTGTGAGCATTTCCACAATTGACCGTGTCCTCCATCGTAACAGGATGCGAATGAAACAAGTATACAGAGTACCTTTTGAGCGCAACTCACCAAGGGTGAAAGAACTGCGAGCTCAGTATGTGCAAGTAAGTGTACATTCAGAAACATTTACTGTAATTCAGATTGTCTACAGTACTAACACATACTATGTGAATGACATTACTCTTCAGTACYTACAATGTATGTGAATCAGAAGCCTAATTGTACTCTACAGTATATCACTGTCTCTGTACGACTTACAAAATCCTACATACAGTATATTGTATTTCTACACAGACAATATTTGACTTGGAATCCTTGGACAGACCCCATGAGTTCATCTTTATCGATGAAGCAGGCTTCAATCTAACAAAGAGGAGAAGGAGAGGCCGAAACATGATTGGACAGCGGACCATTGTTGAAGTCCCTGGTCAACGAGGTGGCAATGTCACAATCTGTGCTGCTATCAGCAACCATGGTGTTCTACATCACCATGTTACACTCGGGCCATATAACACCCAGCACCTTCTAAGATTTATTGCCAATCTAAGAGATATTTTATTTGAGCAGCAGGTTCAAGAGCAGCAGGGTCAAGAGCTAAATGAGAATCCCATTCCCACCTATGTGATAGTGTGGGACAATGTCAGTTTCCACCGAGCTGCTCAGGTAAGGGAATGGTTTAACATCAATGGGCAGTTTATGTACTTGTACCTCCCTCCATACTCGCCTTTCCTGAATCCGATTGAGGAGTTTTTCTCCTCTTGGAGATGGAAAGTGTATGATAGACAACCCTACACCAGAGTAAATCTGCTGCAAGCCATTGTCACGTTTCTGACCTTATTTCCCTTGTTTTGTATTTATTTAGTATGTTTCATTTTGCGAGAGGAGTCAGAGGTTATGTAAATAGCGCTTGAAGATGAGGTTTTGTGTTGAATGTTTTCAGGAAATGGAGCAAGGTTTCAGAAATTGTGTTTTAGAAATTGAGAAAAACTGTAACGGCATGTCTCATATGGTTATTACCAGAGATAAGAGACACTGGTTGCCCCTGGGTGAGAGAGCATGATGTCACCCACCATTAGGTGGGACGGACAATATTCATCACAATAAAAAAAAAAAGAGAAACCTGCTCGTGAAAGCTTGTATTAAACACACGCACGCACACACACACACACGGCCTCACCCTCAGTGAACTGTAGTCAATCTCTCTCCAGCTCCCATAGTCTGGTCTGTGGGGTGGGGGGGGGGGGGGCAGCACTTGGTTCTGAGAGACACAGAGAGAGCAGGTAGAAGTTAAGCTTCGTCCCAAATGGCATTCTATTTCCTATGTAGTGCATTACTTTTGACCAGGGACCATAGGGCTCTGGTGTAAATTACTGCACTATATAAGTAATAGGATGCCATTTGGAACACACTAATCTAGCATGGTAATGTAAGGATGAGCCTCTAGTGTGGGAGTAGGCCCAGACTGGTCGGTCAGCTATTAATGTAATCAACACGGTAAAGAGGGCAGAGGACTGAGAGGAGGAAGAGACAAGTAAAAACAGAAAGAGATGGTGGGAGGGGGGACAAGAGAGAGAGGTGTGGAGAAAGAGAGGCGGAAGGGGGGACAAGAGAGAGAGGGAGGTGTGGAGAAAGAGAGGTGAAGGGGGGGACATGAGAGAGAGGTGAAGGGGGGGACAAGAGAGAGAGGTGTGGAGAAAGAGAGGCGGAAGGGGGGACAAGAGAGAGTGTGGAGAAAGAGAGGCGGAAGGGGGGGAAAGGGAGAGAGGTGTGGAGAAAGAGAGGTGAAGGGGGGGACATGAGAGAGAGGTGAAGGGGGGGACAAGAGAGAGAGGTGTGGAGAAAGAGAGGCGGAAGGGGGGACAAGAGAGAGAGGTGGAAGGAGGGACAAGAGAGAGAGGTGTGGAGAAAGAGAGATGAAGGGGGGACAAGAGAGAGAAATAACAGACCACCAATTCGTGTGCAGTATCACAATCAACTAAAACACACAGCATGAAGAGAGAGACACAAACATAAATACTTCCCCACACAGAACAACCATGTATAACAGTGAAAACTAAAACACAAATACACTGAAGACTGAGGTGACCAAGAACCRGATCACTCTGACAGAGCTCTAGAGTTCCTCTGTGGAGACAGGAGAACCTTCCAGAAGGACAACCATCTCTGCAGCACTCCACCAATCAGGCCTTTATGGTAGAGTGGCRAGATGGAAGCCACTCCTCKGTAAAAGGCACATGACAGCCCGTTTGGAGTTTGCCAAAAGGCACCTAAAGACTCTCAGACCATGAGAAAAAAGATTCTCTGGTCTGATGAAACCAAGATTGAACTCTTTGGCCTGAATTCCAAGCATCACTTCTGGAGGAAACCTGGCACCATCCCTACGGTGAAGCATGGTGGTGGAAGCATCATGCTGTTGGGGATGTTTTTCAGCGGCAGGAACTGGGAGACGAGTCAGGATCGAGACAAAGATGAACGGAGCAAAGTACAGAGAGATCCTTGATGAAAACCTGCTCCAGAGTGCTCAGGACCTCATACTGGAGTGAAGGTTCACCTTCCAACAGGACAACGACTCTAAGCACACAGCCAAGACAACGCAGGAGTGGCTAAGGGACAAGTCTCTGAATGGACTTGAGTGGCCCAGCCAGAGCCCAGACTTGAACATCTCTGGAGAGATTTGAAAATATCTGTGCAGCAACGCTCCCCATCCAACCTGACAGAGCTTGAGAGGAACTGCAGAGAAGAATGGGAGAAACTCCCCAAATATAGGTGTGCCAAGCTTGTAGTGTCCTACCCAAGAAGACACGAGGCTGTAATCACTYCCAATGATGCTTCGACAAAGTATTGAGTAAAGGGTCTGAATACTTATGGAAATGTGATATTTCAGTTTTAAAWTTTTTATAAATTGCCAAAAATGTATAAAATCCTGGTTTTGCTTTATCATTATGGGGTATTGTGTGTAGATTGATGAGGGGGGAGAAACAATTTAATCAATGTTATAACAAGGTTGTAACCTACCAAAATGTGGAAAAGGTCAAGGGGTCTGAATACTTTCCGAAGGCACTGTATCTACAAAAGTATGTGGACACCCCAGAAGAGCTCGGCGACTTTCAACATGGCACCGTCATAGGATGCCATCTTTTGCAACAAGTTTCTGCCCTTCTAGAGCTGTCCCGGTCAACTGTAAGTGCTGTTATTGTGAAGTGGAAACATCTAGGAGCAACAACAGCTCAGCCGCGAAGTGGTAGGCCCCACAAGCTCACAGAACGCAACGTGTAAAAATTGTCTGTCCTTGGTTGCAACAACGCACACTATAGAGTTTCAAACTGCCTCTGGAAGCAATGTCAGCGCAAGAACTGTTTGTCGGGAGCTCAATGAAATGGGTTTCCATGGCC
>NW_019942606.1:510265-529627 GCF_002910315.2 Salvelinus sp. IW2-2015 | reverse complement strand
AGAGAGAGATCTTTCTAATAGGATATGTTCATCTCTGTCAACATGAAACCGTCGGCATGGTCTTTGCCGGTTTTGACAACGGTGTTTTCCCGCTAATAGCGTTATGGAACAAGCGTAGCCTACTGCTTGGTGTGCGTTTGTGTGCTTATAATGTGAATAATAATAGTTTATCACCATTTAAGCTAAAGTTCTTATCTGTGCATTAAGACACATTGTTTTTTAATGTTTGATTGTAGCCTTGCCTACTGGTTGTATGAATTTGGGTCTATCGCCCACAACTCCAGAGTCAGTTTGGAATAGGCAATATTTCTTTTCTTGACAAACTGACCAATAGAGTAGGTAGGCTAACGTTTATGCTATAGTAGAATTGACATAGCCTAGTGATTTGCTGTTCGTTAGTCGTCTTGTTGGCTGAGGAAAAGTAAAGAAGTTACAAAGTGCACATCAGAATTACGGTAAAGGAGCGCAACATCGTTGCATCCTCGAATTACCATAATCTAAATGTGATTTCTGTCATGCTGAGCACGCGTGGGTGGACGTCCTAATCAGTACGCACATGGGTCAGGTACACACACACTGACATCTCAGCGGATTACATGCATTAATGTAGACCATTCAACTTTTAACCATGATTGATTGACGCAGTTTTATTGTATTACATTTTTATTTCACCTTTATTTAATTAGGCAAGTCAGTTAAATCAAACCCTCCCCTAACCGGACAATTGTGCGCTCTATGGGACTCCCGATCACATCTGGTTGATGGCAGCCAGGATCAAACCAGGGCTGTAGTGACGCACTGAGATGCAATGCCTTGACCACTGTCGCCATTCGGGAGCCTCAACATGCTGTGTTGTTATGCAAAAGTAACATCTCCTAATCATGTCTGGATTAGTTGACTACTGAATTTCTGCTCACAGTCTAACTAACCACTAACTTTTAAATCACTGCTGTAGCACAGGGCTACATCAGTGGATGGGATGATGAATCTCTGCTCACCTTCCTATAGCACACTGAGAGAGATTGGCCTCGTCTTCCAGAGGAAGCTGAGATAGGCTGATAGGTGGAGGAGCCAGATAGGATACGGTGGAGGAGCCAGAATTAGATACGGTGGAGGAGCCAGATTAGATACGGTGGAGGAGCCAGATTAGATACGGTGGAGGAGCCAGATTAGATACCGGTGGAGGAGCCAGATTAAGATACGGTGGAGAGCCAGATTAGATACGGTGGAAGGAGCCAGATTAGATACGGTGGAGGAGCCAGATTAGATACGGTGGATGGAGCCAGATTAGATACGTGGAGGAGCCAGATTAGATACGGTGAGGAGCCAGATTAGATACGGGAGGAGCCAGATTAGATACGGTGGAGGCCAGATTAGATACGTGAAGGAGCCAGATATAGAGTACGGTGGAGGAGCCAGATTAGATACGGTGGAGGAGCCAGATTAGATACGGTGGAAGAGCCAGATTAGATAGACGGTGGAGAGCCAGATTAGATACGGTGGAGAGAGCCAGATTAGATACGGTGGAGGAGCCAGATTAGATACGTGGAGGAGCCAGATTAGATACGGTGAGAGGAGCCAGATTAAGAATACGGTGGAGGAGCCAGATTAGATAGGTGAGGAGGCAGATTAGATACGTGGAGGAGCAGATTAATACGGTGGAAGGGACAGAATTAGATAGCGGTGGGAGAGCCAGATTAGATACGGTGGAGGAGCCAGATTAGATACGGTGAGAAGGAGCCAGATAGTATATACGGTGGAGGGCCAGATTAATACGGTGGAGGAGCCAGTTAGATACGGTGAGGAGCCAGATTAGATACGGTGGAGGAGCCCAGATTAGATACGGTGGAGGAGCCAGATTAGATACGGTGGAAGGGAGCCAGATTAGATACGGTGGAGGAGCCAGATTAGATACGGTGAAGGAGCCAGATTAGATACGGTGGAGGAAGCCAGATTAGATACGGTGGAGAGCCAGATTAGCTAGGTGGAGGAGCCAGATTATGAATTACGGTGGAGGAGCCAGATTGATACGTTGGAGGAGCCCAGATTGAACCTAAAGAACAGATAGATGAATGCATATTAACTTGTATTCACCCATCCTGCTCTGTACCTTCCCTCTCTCTGTAGTCTCTCTCAGAGGAAGTCTTAGAAGGTAACTACCCCCAGTCTGCTGGCGTCTGCTGGCGTCTCCGCAATCCTTCCTCCACCTGCTATGGATGTGCCCCAGGGACTGGAGATTCAGGTTTCATCGTAGTGGAAATTAACTATCACCTCTATCTCTACAATTTATGAACCAACTATACACCTCTATCCGTATACGAGTATATGCAAACTACACTACATGACCAAAGTTATGTGGACACTCTCTACCAACATCTCTTTCCAAAATCAATGAGCATTAATATAGGAGTTGGTCACCTTTTGCTGCTATAAACAGCTCCACTCTTCATGGGAAGGCCTTTCCACTAGATCAGGGGTGTCAAAGTCAAATGGACGGAGGGCCAAAATAAAAAAAATTTAGATACAAGCCGAGGCGCCGGACTGTTCGAAATGTCATGATGAAAAATTTTTAAATGACGCAGTATAGTCCTGTGTAACCTACTTGAACTCTAACTGAAAACCTACGGCAGATGGTGTTTCTCTCAGACTCACCAATTTAAAAAGAGTCTGACCATTTTATTACTGGGCAAAACTTAACGTCAACAAAACTTTAATCATGCAGTTTATGTGATGAAATCCACACTACCAGAGTAAATGGCGAGGGCCTAAATTATAAGACGATCTCTTCCAAAATAAAACTGGCCTTGACAGAAGCTCTGGCCTTAGTTGACATTGGCTTTTTTGAAACAAGAGGCCTGTCAGATGAATTTGAGCCTCGTTTTAAATTCCCTCTGCCTTTTGTAGCCACTTTGTTCCATGTCCATATCTTGTTTATTTGTCCGCGTGTTTCGTTTCATAAATGTCGTTCAGAATTAGAAACCTTTCATACCGCCACAGCTTCTCCACAAAGAAAGACATCAAACAGGATTTTCCAGCTACCCTCCGTGAACCATATACTAACTCACTCCCCTTGTTTAAAAACCCACTCCGGTTCTCAAGAGTCTCCACCTTCCGTATTTGCCAATTTTTGATGGGTATCTGAAAAGTTAATTTTACTGTGATGCTTGACGACTGCTGTGCAAAATACAATATTGACAATTGAAAGCCAGCCTACTGCTTCGATGCGTCAACCGTTGCATTGTGGGAAAATGTAGTATGTGGTGTAAAAGATCTGCGGGCCTGCCGGCTTGGCTGCGTTGCGGGCCGGTTCTAATAATAAATCAAGATCATACCCAGGGCCCGTAAAAAAACTTCTCAAAGCGGGCCGATGTGCCCGCAAAGGCCCACTTGAAACTAACTGACACCTGCACTAAAATTTGGAACATTTCTAATCAGGGACTTTGCTTCACATTCAGCTCACAAGAGAATTAAGTGAGACAGGCACACGATGTTGGGCGATTAAGACTGAGCTCAAACAGTCCCGACGTTCCAATTCATATCCAAAGAGTGTTCAATGGGGTTGAGGTCAGGGCTATGTGCAGGCCAAGTCAAGTTTCTTCCACTACTGGATTCTCTCGAACAAAACTGTTTCCAAACACACAATGTAACACAGAATGTAGAATGAACATTGTCATGCTGTACGTTAAGAGATTTTCCTATCACGGAACTAAGGAGGCTGACTAGCCCGTACCCATGAAAAACAGCTCCATTATTCCTCCTCCAACCAATAACTTTATACAGTTGGCAATATGACATTGGGGCAGGTAGCGTTCTCCTGGCATCTGCAAACCCAATTCGTCTGTTGACTGCCAGATGTGGAAGCGTGATTCATCACTCCAAGAAATGTTTTCCACGACTGCTCCAGAGCCAATGGCGGTGAGATCTTTACACCGCTCCAGCCGACGCTGGCAAATTGAGCACAATGGTGATTCTAGGCTTGATGTGCCGGCTGCTACGCCATGAGGCCCCTTAGTTCCAGTGAAGGAAAATCTTAACGCTACAGCATACAATGTCATTCTACATTCTGTGCTTACAATTTTGTGGAAACAGTTTGTCGAGATCAGTGTGGAAGAACTTGACTGGCCTGCACATAGCCCTGACCTCAACCCCATTGAACACCTTTGGGATGAATTGGAACGCCGACTGTGAGCCAGGCTTAATCGCCCAACATCTGTGCCTGTCCTCACTAATGCTCTTGTGGCTGAATGGAAGCAAGTCCCTGAAGAAATGTTCCAACATCTAGTGGAAAGCCTTCCCAGAAGAGTGGAGGCTGTTATAGCAGCAAAAGGTGGACCAACTCCATATTAATGCTCATGACTTTGGAAAGAGATGTTGGACGAGCAAGTGTCCACATACTTTTGGTCATGTAGTGTAGTTTGCTCATACTCGTATACGGATAGAGGTGATAGTTGGTTCATAATTGTAGAGATAGAGGTGATAGTTAATTTCCACTACGATGAAACCTGAATCTCCAGTCCCTGGGGCAGCATCCATAGCGGTGGAGGAAGAGTTGGCGGAGACGCCAGCAGACGCCAGCAGACTGGTGGGGTAGTACCTTCTAGACTTCCTCTGAGGAGACTACAGAGAGAGGGAAGGGGTACAGGAGCAGGGGTGATAAAGTATTAATCTGCTCCTTCACCGTATCTAATCTGGCTCCTCCAACGTATCTAATCTGGCTCCTCCACCGTATCTAATTCTGGCTCCTCCACCGTATCTAATCTGGCTCCTCCACCGTATCTAATCTGGCTCCTCCACCGTATCTAATTCTGGTCCTCCACCGTATCTAATCTGGTCCTCCACCGTATCTAATCTGGCCCCTCCACCGTATCTAATCTGGCTCCTCCACCGTATCTAATCTGGCTCTCCACCGTATCAATCTGCTCCTCACCGTATCTAATCTGGCTTCCACCGTATCTAATCTGGCTCCTCCACCGTATCTAATCTGGCTCCCCACCGTATCTAATCTGGCTCCTCCACAGTTATCTAAATCTGGCTCCTCCACCGTATCTAATCTGGCTCCTCCACCGTATCTAATCTGCTCCTCCACCGTATCTTAATCTGGCTCCTCCACCGTATCTAATCTGGCTCCTCCACCATATCTAATCTGGCTCCTTCCACCGTATCTTATCTGGCTCCTTCACCGTATCTAATCTGGCTCCTCACCGTATCTAATCTGGCTCCTCCAACGTATCTAATCTGGCTCCTCCACCGTATCTAATCTGGCTCCTCCACCGTATCTAATCTGGCTCCTCCACCGTATCTAATCTGGCTCCTCCACCGTATCTAATCTGGCTCCTCCACCGTATCTAACTGCTCCTCACGTTCTAATCTGGCTCCTCCACCGTATTAATCTGGCTCCTCCACCGTATCTAATCTGGCTCCTCCACCGTATCTAATCTGGCTCCTCCACCGTATCTAATCTGGCTCCTCCCAGTATCTAATCTGGCTCCTCCACCGTATCTAATCTGGCTCCTTCCACCGTATCTAATCTGGCTCCTCCACCCGTATCTAATCTGGCTCCTCCACCGATCTATGCTCCACCGTATCTAATCTGGCTCCTCCACCGTATCTAATCTGGCTCTCCCCGTATCTAATCTGGCTTTCCCCGTATCTAATCTGGCTCCTCCACCGTAATCTATACTTCCTTCCACCGTATCTAATCTGGCTCCTCCACCGTTATCTAATCTGGCTCCTCACCGTATCTAATCTGGCTCCTCCACCTTATCTAATTTGGCTCCTCCACCGTATCTAATCTGCTCCTCCACCGCTATCTTAATCTGGCTATTCCACCATATCTCACTTCCTCTGGAAGACGAGGCCAATCTCTCTCAGGTGCTATAGGAAGGTGAGCAGAGATTCACTCATCCCATCCACTGAGTAGCCCTGTGCTACAGCAGTGATTTAAAGTTAGTGGTTAGTTAGACAGTGAGCAGAATATTCAGTAGTCAACTAATCCAGACCATGATTAGGAGATGTTACCTTTTGCATAACAACACAGCATGTTGAGGCTCCCGAATGGCGCAGTGGTCCAAGGCATTGCATCTCAGTGCGTCACTACAGGCCCTGGTTTGATCCTGGGCTGCATCACAACCAGATGTGATCGGGAGTCCCATAGAGCGCACAATTGTCCAGGTTAGGGGAGGGTTTGATCTTAACTGACTTGCCTAATTAAATAAAGGTGAAATAAAAATGTAATACAAAATAAAACTGCGTCAATCAATCYATGGTAAAAGTTGAATGTTCTACATTAATGCATGTAAATCCGCTGATATGTCAGTGTGTGTGTACCTGACCCATGTGCGTAACCTGATTAGGACGTCCACCCACGGTGCTCAGAATGACAGAAATCACATTTAGATTATGGTAATTCGAGGATGCAACGATGTGCGCTCCTTTTTACCGTATTCTGATGTGCACTTTGAACTTTTACTTTTCCTCAGCCAACAAGACGACTAACGAACAGCAAAATCACTAGGCTATGTCAATCTACTATAGCATAAACGTTTAGCCTACCTACTCTATTGGTCAGTTTGTCAAGAAAGAAATAGCCTATTCCAAACTGACTCTGGGACAGTTGTGGGACGATAGATCCCAAATTCATACAACCAGTAGGCCAAGGCTACATCAACATTAAAAAGCAATGTGTCTAATGCAACAGATAAGAACATTTAGCTTAAAATGGTGATAAACTATTATTTATTCACATTATAAGCACAACAACGCACACCATGCAGTAGGCTACGCTTGTTCCATAACGCAATTAGCGGGAAACACCGTTGTCAAAACCGCAAAGAACATGCGAGCGGTTTCATGTGACAGAGATGAACATATCCTATAGAAAGATGTTAAGAGGAGATCTAATAGGCTACTTTGAAGCAACGCAAGACATGCCTCATAATATGTATTAAAACGTTCAGGTTCCAAACAATTYGGTATCTGTTTTCAACATGCATACTGCCTCCAGSTCATTGCAAAGTGATTGTGGGACGCGCTGATAGAGCCTGTCTTCCGTTGCTGTTTGATTCCGCGTTCAAAACAACTGGGAACTGTGAAAAAACGAGCTCCGACTGGTAAAAATCATTTTGAACTGTCAACCAAATCGGAATTCCAACTCGGGACTCTTTCTAGAGCTCCAACTTTCCGACCTGACGGTCACTGACGTCATGGTTTGACCTCGTATTTTTCAGYGTTCCCAGTGTWCTTGAAAGCACCARAAGATGCTGTAGCAGCATTTCTTGCCTGTCTGGCAGATTTTCTACACAAAGGCTCTGWATCTGTATGCTGTACGCGTGTGATAYGATACAWAACGAATATAGTGTACACATGCGKCAGCTTAATTACATTKAATTATGCAAATTAACCTACAGGCCGATAAGCATGACKAGTSAAATYTATTTCCAWCAATGAAGAGGCTAAAATGCATTATTTCACACTGGGATTGTTTCTATTTTCTCCTGGACAATTGGCCGGCACCAATTTTATTTATCTGCTTTTCCAAAAAAATGCATTGGACAAAAGCCGGCTATTAACGGCTAAAGTAAACTCTGGCATATACCTATTAGGAATCAAATCAAATGTTATTGGTCACATACACATGGTTAGCAAATGTTAGTGCAAGTGTAGCGAAATGCTTGTGCTTCTAGTTCCCGACCATGCAGTAATATCTAACAAGAAATCGAACAATTTCACAACTACTACCTTTTACACACAAGTGTAAAGGAATGAATAAGAATATGTACATATAAATATATGGATGAGCGATGGCCGTGCGGCATAGGCAAGATGCAGTAGATGGTATAGAGTACAGTATATACATATGAGATGAGTAAAGTAGGGTATGTAAACATTATATAAAGTGGCATTGTTTAAATTGACTAGTGATACATTTATTACATCCATTTTTTTATTATTAAAGTGGCTAGAGATTTGAGTCAGTATGTTGGCAGCAGCCACTCAATGTTAGTGAAGTGCTGTTTAACAGTCTGATGGCCTTGAGATAGAAGCTGTTTTTCAGTCTCTCTGTCCCTTCTTTGATGCAGCTGTACTGACCTCGCCTTCTGGATGATAGAATCCCCCATTTCACTGATTTTAGCAGCAGAAAGCATTTTTTGTCTGCAGTTTTCGGTTTGGCTATTTGTTTCAAGTGTATGTGGCGGTTCTAGTTTGTATGGCGCCCTGGGCGACCCCCCCATTCAGCGCCCGCGCCTGCCCATGTCGCCCGTACCTAAATCCGCTAATGATTTGTATTAGTCTATAAATACATATCTTTGCCAAAATTCGTCATCTCTCCCATGTCTTATTCGACTAGTATTTTTTWAAGTGTAAGGATAATAATTCAGCCATAGCTGTTCTGAAATGTTTATTGCTTGCCAACATTTTACTCCCTCTATGTTTAATATAACACACATACATTAATTATTAATTTTGGTTTCCTATCCTGACGTGAAGTTTGTTCTATAGAAAGTATTTGACTGATGTGTGCCACAGAAAGTATTTGACTCTAGCCACAAAATTAAGGAAATTAGAAGGGGGGTTCTGGCAGGGGGGAGATTTTCGGCACAACACCTGTACAGCCCAAAATACAGATCATCGTGCTAAATGTMTAGACAGTCTGTGTTCTGCTCCATACGTGTTATAAGTAATAATGCATGGTAATATGTGCAATACATATTCATTTCTAAGTAGCCTAGTGGTTAGAGCGTTGGGCCAGTAACCGAAAGGTTGCTGGATCGAATCCTCAAGTTGACAAGGTAAAAATATTTCGTTCTGCCCCTGAACAAGGCAGTGTTCACTGTWCCCCGGAAGGCCGTCTTTGTAAATAAGAATTTGTTCTTTAACTGACTTGCCTAGTTTAAAAAAACAAACAAGCATGTCATATTATAAAGTTACTTTAATAGGATTGTTAAATGGACTGATTCTGCACATGTAGACAGCCAAACATGTGGCCGGATGGTTGTACAAGGTCCATGATCTCAGGGCTCAACTCTTTCAGATACTCATGGAGGTTCTTGCGTTGTAACTGCACGCACAGCTTCATCTTCTGCCGAGGAGAAGAAGAAGAGGGAGATGATTGGTAGTTGCTCCTCCTCTAGCATAGCTAGATTCATGACGTAAGTCTGATGTATAGAACGTTAGCTAGCTATTGCAAGGTTGAAAGTGTGTTTACATGGGATTTTGTGGTTTAAACAAGCATTTACATCCCCAAAAAATGATCAAGGAGAATGTTTTACCCGAGGGTTATCATAAATGGCCTAAATAATTCCTAACAAATTCAGCATCTTCCAAGTTTACAAAAAGGTAATTGACACCATGTTGGATGGCCACGTGATTCAGACCTCCACAAGGGGAGCCTTCAGATTGGAGCAAATACTTTTGCCMCACTCAACATGACAGTGAAATGTAAATGTAGTATGTTTACTTAAATAAAGAGGAACAAAATGATATTGTTAATATACACATTTGTAAACATTATGTATYTTGAGGCAAATTCACGGTCATTACCTGACATCGTTGACAAAAGGTAGAAAGGAGAAAAGCAACCAAACATGTTCTAAAAGACAAATATTTTAATCACACTTGAAAATCTCTGCAGACAAACATCAGACATCAGTATTCAAACCTCATTCAAAATGCTGCAGCTGCAATCTAACTGATGTAGCAAAGGCAAGCCATTGAAATGCTTAGCACTCCGGAGCGACTACCCTAAGCATCATTACAAGGAATGAAGCGCAAGGAATAGCATACCAATTGTGCTTTTCTCCAATAAGATCTCAAGTTTGCATTACATAGATCAAACACATTCTTGTTTACAGACAAAAGAGAGGAGAAGAGAAGAATATTGATGGAGGTCCAAGGGGAACGGAGAAGCATCTCGATCTCTTCTCAGGAGTCTTCTTTCTCCTGATATCTGAATGCATAAATTAAATCATAATAAGTAACATATTCAGTCATAAGTAAGCATGTGGACTACATACAGTTTGTGGGGTAAGTGCTTGTCACATTGTGGTGCAGAACAACATAAAAACGGAATAGATTGATGAATCTGGTGGTGAGAACAGGTCAGAATAGCCTTGTTGAATTGGTGTTTGAGTGAGACGTACCTGCAGTGTATACAGGTGAAGAAGACKGTCTGTCCTTCATCTGCAGATCTCATTTGTCTGGTGTGATAAACCATCCCTTCTTTATTGCAGCGAGAGCAGCGCCTGTCAATCTAGAATGCACGAGTTTGAGGAGGTTATAGAGAGAACATACATTGACCATTCCAGTGTTTTACTTGCTATATTGTATTTACTTTGCCACCATGGCCTTTTTTTMTGTGCCTTCACCTCCCTTATCTCACCTCACWTGCTCACATTGTATATAGACTTATTTTTCTAKTGTATTATTGACTGTATGTTTGTTTTACTCCATGTGTATCTCTGTGTTGTTGTATGTGTCGAACTGCTTTGCTTTYTCTTGGCCAGGTCGCAATTGTAAATMAGAACTTGTTCTCAACTMGKCTACCTGGTTAAATAAAGGTGAAAAAAACCAACAAAAAAACACGGTTATGTTGTGTAGATTTCTAGAGGTTACAGACAGAACATACCCTAAATGGAGTTTCTTGAGTATTGATAAAGTATGCCATTACCCTGTCACTCCATGTTTCAATTTAATTTCCCTAGTTTTAAATGGGACCATTGATCATTTATAAATAGGAACTTCATTGCAATGAATTCCTACCACAGCCCCCTTGAGTTCTGAGTCATCCTCCTCCACAGCAACAGAGGACCCTTCGAGAGGATTAAAGACAACAGAAGACCTGATCTCTTGACCTGAAAATTCTGAAAACGACYACACAAAAACATAGTTACATCATGGGTCACATACTTATGAAAATATCAAATTGATAAAGGAAACTGTCTGGTCCCAGATCTGTTTATTCTCTTGCCAACTCCATTGCTCGTCATTGTCAAGCCAAACATGCTTGGCATGATGATTTTTATTTTATTCAACCTTTATTTAACTCGGCAGGTCAGTTAAGAACAAATTCTTATTTGCACCAGTATTTCTACGTGCACATCACCATCTGCTCATCTATCACTCCAGTGTTAATTTGCTAAATTGTAATTATTTCGCTACTATGGCCTATTTATTGCCTTACCTCATCACGCCATTTGCACACACTGTATATAGACTCTTTTTCTCCTATTGTGTTATTAACTGTACACTTGTTTATTCCATGTGTCATTCTGTGTTGTTGTTTATGTCGCACTGCTTTGCTTTATCTTGGCCAGGTCGCAGTTGTAAATGAGAACTTGTTCTCAACTAGCTTACGTGGTTAAATAAAGGTGAAATAAAATAAAATGTACAATGACGGTCTACACCGGCCAAACCCAGACGACGCTGGGCCAATTGTGCGCCGCCCTATGGGACTCCCAATCAAGGCCGGTTGTGATACAGCCCYGAATCAAACCGGGGTCTGTTTTGACGCCTCAAGCACTGAAATGTAGTGCCTTAGACCGCTGCGCCACTCGGGGGCCCCCGAGGTGACAGGCAATTGGCATGAAAGCACAAACAGACTGGTACTCAGGCTAGTTGTAGCCCCCTTTGGATAACGACTCTGTCTGTTAGTAAGCTACAACATTATTTATAGCAGGGACATTTGACTGATGACAACAAACAACGCATCCTCACCGGTGACAGGTAAACTGAATGCACAGCGGGGACAGGAGACTGTGTCCTGCAGCCCAGGTAGAGGCAGTACGTTCCCACACTCAGGACAGAAGTTGGGATCTCCACTGAAACACGACATCACTGGCTATGGGGGGGAAAGTATTTCAGTGAACAATGTCAGCAACCTTTTGGGGGTTGGCCATAAGATACAGCTAGGTTAGTTAGTCACTTTGCTTGCTAGCTGGCCACTTATTTAGCTAGCTAGTCAACACGTGTTTAGCTAATACTGTACTTATTTWAAAAAATGTGTACACATCGCTAGCTGTCAAACAAAAATGTATCCCMATACCACTTTCAGCGCAGTTCCCAATCTCACCTTCTTAGTAAACCTCGATGTTAGAGAACGTTTCCGAYGTGTTGTTATTGTTCGTGAAAAAAATCCTAGCCAAATGTGCAGGTCGCAGTTCGTGGACATTCAACGCATGCTCACAGTCGCACGTTGATTACGTATTACAAAAACGATAGCTCTCATTTGCAAACGCTCTAGCTAAATTTCTTCACAACGAATAAGGTAAACAATGCTCACTAGGAATATTTATTTAATATGTATTTATTGTCTGTACATTTTCCATCTTGCACATCGTGTAGAATAGCTAGCTAGAAAGCTTGTCAAGCTTAAGAAGCTAGCTAGCTAGACCAGCCAACTCATGAGTCGTGTTTGCTAGCCAGCTAGCTAACGTTACTCATGTTGACACACGTGATAAGCTAACAGCCCAAATTAATAGCGTTAGTTACGAGTACATTTACTTATTTCATTCCACAACTTGTCATAAATAGAAAMGAAGATGGCATGAAATTAATCTTGTTTTTCTAACCCTCTCATCATTATCAGCATCATCACCACAGTTTAGCATCAAATGAAAGTTATGGCCGCGTAACGTTAGCTACACAGATTTTGTAGGTGCAGCGAAATGTTTGTTTCTAGCTCCAACAGTGCAGTAATAATAGCTAGCAATAAAAAAAACAAATACACACACATAATCCTAAGAAATATCAGAGTCCGGAATATAGATATGATGTGTGTATATATACATAGGGMCTCCCGAGTGGCGCAGCGGTCTAAGGCACTGCWTCTCAGTACAAGAGGCGTCACTACAGTACCTGGTTCCGGCCGTGATTGGGAGTCCCATAGGGCGGCGCACAATTGGCCCAGCGTTGTCCGTGTTTGGCCAGGGTAGGCCCTCATTGTAAATAGGAATTTGTTAACTGACTTGCCTAGTTAAATAAATAAAACTATATATATATAATGGTGTGTATGGACAGTATATGAATATAAAAGGTGTGTACAACAATAGTTATGTGGGATGAGCCATGACTACAATACAGTATAAATGTAACAGTTTAACTTTACGGCCGTTRCCTCGCGCGAACCAGGGACCCTCTGCACACATCAACAACAGTCACCRACGAAGCATCGTTARCCATCGCTCCACAAAAGCCGCAGCCCTTGCAGAGCAAGGGGAATCACTACTTCAAGGTCTCAGAMCAAGTGACGTCACCGACTGAAAGGCTGCTYGCGCGCACTACCGCTACCTAGCTAGCCATTTCACATCGGTTACATCCACCCCCCTTTCGACCTCCTCCTTTTCCGCAGCAWCCATTGATCCGSGTCACGGCACCAATGTAACAGTTTAACTTTACGTCCGTTCCCTCGCCCCGACCCGGGCGCGAACCAGGGACCCTCTGCACACATCAGTGTTGTTACGTTACAGCCTTATTCTAAAATGGATTAAAATAGTTTTTTTTCTCATCAATCTACACACAATATCCCATAATGACAATGTGAAAACAAGTTTTTAGACATTTTTTGCAAAAAAAAAAAACTGAAATATCGTATTTACATAAATATTCAGACCCTTTGCTATGAGACATTGAAATTGAGCTCAAGCGCAGCGGTCTAAGGCACTGAATCTCAGTGCTAGAAGCATCACTACAGATCGTGGTTCGATTCCAGGCTGTATCGCAACCGGCCGTGATTGGGAGTCCCATAGGGCGGCGCACAATTGTCGCCCGGTAGGCCGTCATTGTAAATAAGAATTTGTTCTTTAACTGACTTGCCTAGTTAAATAAAATTCCATTGATTACCCTTGATGTTTCTACAACTTTATTGCAGTCCACCTGTGGTAAATTCAATTGATTGGACATGAWTTGGAAAGTCTATATAAGGTCCCACAGTTGACAGTGCATGTCAGATCAAAAACCAAGCCATGAGGTCGAAGGAATTGTCCGTAGAGCTCCGAGACAGGATTGTGTCGAGGCACAGATCTGGGGAAGGGTACCAACATAATTTTTTTGCAGCATTTGAAGGTCCCTAAGACACAGTGGCTCAAATTCTTAAATGGAAGAAGTTTAGAACCACCAAAACTCTTCCTAGAGCTGGCCACCCGGCTAAACTGAGCAATCGGGGGAGAGAAGGCCTTGGTCAGGGAGTGACCAGAACCCGATGGTCACTCTGACAGAGCTCCAGAGTTCCTCTGTGGAGATGAGAGAACCTTCCAGAAGGACAACCACCTCTGCAGCACTCCACCAATCAGGCCTTTATGTAGAGTGGCCAGACGGAGCCACTCCTCAGTAAAAGGCACATGACAGCCCGCTTGGAGTTTGCCAAAAGGCCCTAAAGGCTCTCAGCCCTGAGAAACAAGATTCTCTGGTCTGATGGAAACCAACATTGAACTCTTTGGCGTAAATGCCAAGCGTCACGTCTGGAGGAAACCTGGCACCATCCCTATGGTGAATGGTGGATGCAGCATCATGCTGTGGGGATGTTTTTCAGCGGCAGGGATTGGGAGACTAGTCAGGATCGAGGGAAAGATGAACGAAGCAAAGTACAGAGAGATCCTTGATGAAAACCTGCTCCAGAGTGCTCAGGACCTCAGACTGGGGTGAAGGTTCACCTTCCAACAGGACAACGACCCTAAGCACACAGACAAGACAATGCAGGACTGGCTTTGGGACAAGTCTCTGAATGTCCTTGAGTGGCCCAGCCAGAGCCCGGACTTGAGCCCGAACTAACATCTCTGCAGAGACCTGAATGTTGCTGTGCAGCAACGCTCCCCATCCAACCTGATAGAGCTTGAGAGGATCTGCAGAGAAGAATGGGAGAAAATATATTTCAGTTTATTTTTAATTTCTTAAACCTGTTTTTGCCTTGTCATTGTGGAGTATTGTGTGTAGATTGATGAGGGTGGAAAAAACTATTTAAATACATTTTAGAATAAGGCTGTAACAAAATAACGTAACAAAATGTGGAAAAAGGGTTCTGAATACTTTCTGAATGCACTGTAGGTTGAAAGTGTCTTCTTGTTATGTACTGACAGGTTGATGACTATTTCTCTGTTTGTATCTCTCTATCTCTCTCTCTATCTCTCTCTCTATCTATCTCTCTCTATCTACCTGGCAGGATGACTGAGCAGGATGTGGAGAATGAGCTCTTGGACTATGAGGAGGAGGATGTGGTGGGAGATCTATCAGGAGGGGACATTCTGTCCATTAAAAAGGAGCGTGTGAAGGGCTCCTATGTGTCCATCCATTCGTCTGGGTTTAGAGACTTCCTGTTGAAGCCTGAGCTGCTGAGGGCGATAGTGGACTGTGGCTTTGAGCATCCCTCTGAGGGTGAGTAGTACAKGTTAGGTTATTACCAGGGGCAGCACACCACATCACAGATCTGGGTCGTATTCATTAGTGCACACTGTAGCAAAATGTTTTGCAACGGAAAARGCTTCACATGAAACTGAGGGTTTCTTATTGGTCATGTAGTTCAGGTAGGTCCCTTTCTTTTTCGGCCTGTTTGGTTCCTAGTGAATATAGCCCATCTTCAAGACAAAGTGCCACGATTAATCATGTCAAAGTACTGTATCAACTTTCAAACTATAATCAGGAGGTAATGGCATCATGATTTGGTACATTGTGTTTTTGATTTAGTTAGTTCTGAAGTAATTACTATACCATTTATTACCATTAATATTCATTCATAATTTTGTATGACTATTTTCCTTTCAGTTCAACATGAGTGCATCCCTCAGGCCATCCTGGGTATGGATGTGCTGTGCCAGGCTAAGTCTGGTATGGGCAAGACGGCCGTGTTTGTCCTGGCCACACTACAGCAGCTGGAGCCTGTCACTGGACAAGTAATCTCACTCACTCTCTCACCCTCCCTCCCGCTCTCTCTCACTCTCTCCCTTTCTCCTCTCCTTTTCTCTTCTCTCTTTCCGCCTCCGTCAGTCTGTCACTCGTTGTCTTCTGGACTGTTTATAGAGCTAGCGTTGTTGTTGTCGTGGTCTTGGTCCATCAGTATCTGTGAAGTACTAAGCTTTCTAATGCATTAAACTACCCACCCTGGCCACCCTTCTCTCTTTTGTTTAGGTGTCCGTGCTGGTGATGTGTCACACCCGAGAGCTGGCGTTTCAGATCAGCAAGGAGTATGAGAGATTCTCCAAGTACATGCCGACTATCAAGGTACACAAATGCTATTACTACACCTTAATCCTCTTAACCTCCAGTCTGGATAATAACTACACTGTTCACAGTTCTTCCACCGCTGTTTTTTCTCCCCATCTCTCCCACCAGGTGGCAGTGTTCTTTGGTGGCCTGTCTATAAAGAAGGACGAGGAGGTGTTGAAGAAGGAGTGTCCCCATGTGGTGGTGGGGACGCCGGGGCGAATCCTGGCCCTGATCCGCAACAAGACCCTCAACCTGCGACACATCAAACACTTCATCCTGGACGAGTGTGACAAAATGTTGGAACAACTTGGTGAGTCTGAATCATTTGAAGATTGCACAGTACACCACTATAGATGAATCATCTACTCGTATTTACATTCTAGGAGATCTAACAACATTTACAAACAAAAAAACAAAACCCCTCCCTTTCTCCCTCAGACATGCGCCGAGACGTCCAGGAGATATTCCGTCTGACCCCCCATGAGAAACAGGTCATGATGTTCAGCGCCACCCTGAGCAAAGAGATTCGCCCCGTCTGCCGAAAGTTCATGCAAGATGTAATTACACCTCCTCTCCTCCTGCGTCCACCACGTCTGTACTTCCTCCACACCTTCACCTATCCCCCTGCTCTGCCTTGCCTGGCGGGAACGGGGGTTAAGGGGGGTGGAGGAGTTACCCCCACGGCCCTCTGAGTCTGATATGAGAGAGACAGCGGTGTCTTTCTAGACGCCGAACAGTCCCACCTCTATAAGGGAAGTGACAGCCCACTGACATAGGAAGGCCTTAGTTCTATGCGGATGGCCTATGCTTGGTCACTAACACCGTACGCTAGTAGTGTACTGCCTCACCTTTCACCAGAATGCCATGTGTTAATGGCGTCTCCTTTATAGACTAGCTTGTGCTGTTCAACTGAAATGTACGCAGTCTTTCTTCTTCATGAAGTTTAACACGGTCATCCAGGTGGAAATAGGTCCAGTTTTCAGTCTGTACGTTACYAATCTGACCTGCCTGATGTCACTATGCTGACCAGCCTATGCAGCATTCGTTAAACGATGCTTTCGTTCCAAAAGCAAGTTAAATAATCTTGTAATCAAGCCAAGCAAAAACAATTTGTCTCGACTAACTATACACCTTTTATTTATGAAGGAAACGGTTTCCCCAGGTTGGTATGAGTGTGTACGCTCTGCTCTAAGCTGCTTGTAAAACCCCCTGGTTCACTGCCCTGTCGTTCAGAGAGAGAGGGATRTCCCTGGAGCTGTAACCGCTCATTTGGCAAACGACGGGTACAAATCTCAGAGGAGAGAGAGAGCCTAATTAAATGTAAATACAAAGTATCCCAAAGAACCTCAGTCAAACAAATAACACACGCGTAAAGAAATGAGGAGGAAAACTGACGAGCCAAGCTTCTCATTATAGCCGGGTGTGGCCATCTCGCACCTGGGACTCTAATGCGTTCGCCCTGTATTGTAGTTCAGTATGTGGACGCTGCCTGGCTCTCTGTAATTCATTATGTGGTGCCCTGCCTGGCTCTCTGGGTCGCTGTAGTTCCTTATGTGGAGCCTGGCTCTCTGGGTCGCTGTAGTTCCTTATTGTGGACGCTGCCTGGGTCGCTGCAGTTCATTATATGTGGACGCTACCTGGCTCTCTGGGTCACTGTAGTTCTTTATGTGGACGCTGCCTGCTCTCTGGGTCGCGTGAGTTCATTATAGTGGGATGCTGCCTGGCTCTCTGGTAGTTTCAATTAGTGGACGCTGCCTGGCTCTCTGGGTCGCTGTAGTTCATTATGTGGACGCTGCCTGGCTTCTGGGTCCTGTGTTCATTATGTGGACGCTGGCCTGTGGGTGCTCTGTAGTTCATTATGTGGACGCTGCCTGGCCTCTGCGGTAGGGACTCGTAGTTCTTATGTGGACGCTGCCTGGGTCACTGTTAGTTCTATGTGGACGCTGCCTGGCTCTCTGGGTCGCGTAGTTCATTTATGTGGACTGCTGCCTGGCCTCTGTAGTTCATTACGTGGACGCTGCCTGGCTCTCTGGTCGCTGTAGTTCATTATGTGGACGCTGCCTGGCTCTCTGGGTCGCTGTAGTTCATTATGTGGACGCTGCCTGGTCTGGCGTCTGTAGTTCATTATGTGGACGCTGCCTGGCTCTCTGGGTAGCTGTAGTTCATTATTGGACGTGCTGGCTCTCTGTAGGTTCATTAAGTGGACGCGTGCCTGGCTCTCTGGGTCGCTGTAGTCATTATGTGGACGCTGCCTGGCTCTTCTGGTCGCTGTAGTTCATTATGTGGACGCTGCCTGGCTCTCTGGGTCGCTGTAGTTCATTATGTGGATGCTGCCTGGGCTTCTGTAGTTCATTATGTGGACGCTGCTGCTCTCTGGGTCGCTGTAGTTCATTATGTGGACGCTGCCTGGTCTCTCTGTAGTTCATTATGTGGACGCTGCCTGGCTCTCTGGGTCGCTGTAGTCATTATGTGGACGCTGCCTGCTCTCTGGTCACTGTAGTTCATTATTGTGACGCTGCCTGGCTTCGGGTCGCTGTAGTTCAATTAATGTGTGGACCGCTTTGCCTGGCTCTCTGGCGTTCGCGTGTAGTTCATTATGTGGACGCTGCCTGGCTCTCTGGGTCGCTGTAGTTCATTATGTGGACGCTGCCTGGCTCTCTGGGTCACTAGTTCATTATGTGGACGCTGCCTGGCTCTCTGGGTCGCTGTAGTTCCTTAGTTTCAGTCAAAATGTCCCCATTACCTCTTTGTCAGCCAGTCTGCTTTTTAAAAAAATATATTTTATTTTTGCATTTTCCAATTAAGAACATTCAAAACAAAAGTGAAAAGATATTAGACAACAATAGGACAAAGTGAGAGTAACAGAGGAACAAAACAAAACAAAAAATATATTATTATTATTATTAATAAATAAGTCATAATAAAAAGGAGTGACAAGACAGAACACCCCGATGTGAAGAAAGGAGAGAGAGAGAGAGGAATGGTAGGGAGGTAATGTGGATTGAAGAGAGAAAAGAGGGAGATGTGACGGTACACAGAGCTGTCTCGTGTTACCATGAATCTAGACGGTACACAGAGCTGTCTCGCGTTACCATGAATCTAGACGGTACACAGAGCTGTCTCGTGTTACCAGGATCTCTAGACGGTACACAGAGCTGTCTCGTGTTACCA
>NW_019942606.1:504246-507758 GCF_002910315.2 Salvelinus sp. IW2-2015 | reverse complement strand
TGTCATCCTAACATTCCACTTAGTCTGTCCTCTCAAACACTGTCATCTAACATTCACTCAGGTGTCCTCTCATCACTGTCATCCTAACATTCACTCAGTGTGTCCTCTCAATCCTAGTCGCCTGTTACCAAGCGAAGGGTTTTAGGGAGCTGGATTTTCTTCTCTTCCTGTTCATAGTCTATTTTCATATGCCCAAAGGGGCTCTTTACCCTTAGCTACCTCTACAAGTATTTCAGAGTTACCTCATCGATTGTAGATTCATGGAACACGAGGCAGCTCTGTGTACCGTCTAGATTCATGGTAACACGAGACAGTTCTGTGTACCGTCTAGATTCATGGTAACACGAGACAGCTCTGTGTACCGTATAGATTCATGGTAACACACAGACAGCTCTGTGTACTGTCTAGATTCCTGGTAACACCAGACAGCTCTGTGGTAACCGTCTAGATTCCTGGTAACACGAGACAGCTCTGTGTACCGTCTAGATTCCTGGTAACACGGACAGTCTGTGTACCGTCTAATTCATGGTAACACCAGACAGCTCTGTGTACCGTCTAGATCAGGGGTGTCAAGTCAAATGGACGGAGGGCCAAATAAAATTTTTGCTACAAGCCGAGGGCCGGACTGTTCGAATGTTCAATTGAAAAATTTTTAAATGACGCATCATAGTCTAGTGAACTAATTGAACCTACTGAACCTACGGCAATGGTGTTTCTGCTCAGACTCACATTTAAAAAAGAGTTGCCTTTTTTCTGGGCAAACTTCGTCACAAACTTTAATCATGCAGTTTTTGATGAAATCCCCTCCGTAAATGGCCGGGCTGATTTGCGATCTCTTCTGCAAAAATAAAACTGGCCTTGACAGCAGCCTGGCCTTGGATTGGTTTTTTTGAACAGAGCAGTGCTCGAGATTTGAGGCCTCGTTTTAAAATTCCTCTGCTTTTGTAGCCTTTGTTCCATGTCCATATTCTTGTTTTTTGTCGCGTGTCTTCGTTTCATATGTCGTCTCAGATTAATACTACTTTCAGTACCGCACACTTTCTCCACACAGAAGACACAGGTTTTCCAGCTACCTCGTGAACATTATACTCCGACTCCACCTTGTTTGACCCCCGGTTTCTCAGTGTCCACCTTCCGTTTTGCATTTTTGTGGGTACTGAAAGTTAATATTTACTGTGATGCTGACGGACTGCTGTGCCAATAAATATTGAAATGAAAGCAGCCTACTGCTGCGGTGCGGTCACCTGTTGCATTGTGGAAATGTAGTATTGGTGGGTGTAAAAGATCCTTGGGCTGCAGGCTTGCTGCGGTCTGCGGGCGCGTCTAATAATAAAATCACGATCATCCGCAGGGGGCCGTAAAAAACCTTCTCGCGGGCCGGATGTTGGCCGCGGGCCTTGACTCTGAACACTCCTGGTCTAGATTCATGGTAACAGACGACAAGGCTCTGTGTACCGTCACATCTCCCTCTTTTCTCTCTCAATCCAACATTACCTCCCTACCATTCCTTCTTCTCCTCTCCCTTTCTTCACATTGGAGTGTTCTGTCTTGTCATAATATATTATGACTTATTTATTAACTAATATAATAATAATTATACATTTTTTGTTTTGTTTTGTTATGCCTCACCTGTTACTCTCACTTTGTCCTATTGTTGTCCTAATATTTTTTAACTTATGTTTTGAATGTTCTTATTGGAAAATGCAAAATAAAATATATTTTTTTTAAAAGCAGACTGCTGGACAAAAGAGGTAATCGGGGAACATTTTTGCTCGGCGGACCGAGGCAATTTCACTGTTGCTTGTCCTTTTCCGCTTTTGGTTGGGAAACTAAGAACACAGCAACCCAGAGAGCCAGGTAGCGTCACATAATGAACTACAGCGACCCAGAGAGCCAGGCAGCATCCACATAAATGAAACTACAGCGACAGCGAGCCAGGCACGCGTCACATAATGAATCTACAGCGCCAGAGAGCAGGCAGCGTCCACAGCAATGAACTACAGCAACCCAGAGCCAGGCAGCGTCCACATAATGAACTACAGAGACCCAGAGAGCCAGGCAGCGTCACAATGAATACAGCGACCAGAGAGCCAGGCAGCTCCACGTAATGAACTAGAGTGACCCAGAGAGCCAGGTAGCGTCCACATATGAACTACAGGCAACCCAGACGAGCCAGCCAGCATCCACATAATGAACTACAGCGACAGAGGAGCCGGCAGCGTCCCTAATGAAAACAGTGCACCCAGAGAGCAGGCAGCGTCCCACATATGACTAGTGACCCAGAGAGCCAGGCCAGGCATCACAATAATGAACTACAGTGACCCAGAGAGCAGGCAGCGTCCACGTAAATGAACTACAGCGACCAGGCAGCGCCACAATAATGATTACAACGTGACCCAGAGAGCCAGGCAAGCGTCCACGTAATGAACTACAGTGACCCAGAGAGCCAGGCAGCGTCCACGTAATGAATCTTACAGTGACCCAGAGAGCCAGGCAGCGTCCACGTAATGAACTAAGTGACCCAGAGAGGCCATGTAGGGTCCCCATCAATGAACTACAACAACCCAGAGAGCCAGGCGCGTCCACATAAATGAAGTGATTGAGAGGACACACTGAGTGAATGTTAGATGACAGTGTTTGAGAGGACAGACTAAGTGAATGTTAGATGACAGCGATAATAAACTTGAGGATCATTTATATTAAATGTCATTGATGTAATTGGATTGATGATTAGTCATGTGTGATGTACAGCCTCCCAGTAAATGATGTCCCTGATTGATCGTGTAGATCATCTAATTGACAGACTGTTTCCTCATTGTTTAGTTAGACACAGCTGTTGCCGGGGAGACCGAGTCAAAGTGGTGCGTAGATGAGTGTGTTGTGAAGATGAATCGATCTCACGTCAAGCGGAGCAGCCATAGTTATTCCGATGAGGGCCAGGCTTTTTGTTTTAATGGACATTACAGCATTAATGTTTTACTTGTGGTTACGGTTTACAATAACTTGCAATTTCATCTGATCACTATGGCTTTTCATTTGACTTTTATTTTTTTTGTTGCAAGTGTTGTGTGGATAGTAGTGACTAGTGAGAGTGAGCGATGTCTGTTGCATCGGTATGGGAAATGGTGTCCTGTGTGTGTGTGTGGCTCGCCTGTTTGTTTGGCTGTTTGTCTGGGGGTGTGTGGGGGTGTCTGGGGGTGTGTGTGTGTGAACTTCAAACCTTTGGTGTCCCTCTAACTCCCCATCCCCTCTCTCTCTATTTCCCTGGATTTCATCATGTCTCTCTGATTCATCTCTTCCTGGTCACTTTAACCACTGCTCTCTGGGAACCTTTCACTTACTGTTTACTTTCCCTTCCCT
Organism: Salvelinus sp. IW2-2015; assembly: GCF_002910315.2. NCBI lineage: Eukaryota > Metazoa > Chordata > Actinopteri > Salmoniformes > Salmonidae > Salvelinus > Salvelinus sp. IW2-2015. The sequence goes on along the minus strand of NW_019942606.1, from coordinate 504,398 downwards.
CTCCTGAACGTGTATCAATCTACCGTATTACTATGTACATACAATTCCTCTGTCCCTCACAAACCTGTCCCTTACAAACCTGTCCCTCACAATCCTGTCCCTCACAATCCTGTCCCTCACAAACCTGTCCCTCACAATCCTGTCCCTCACAA
>NW_019942606.1:473712-503557 GCF_002910315.2 Salvelinus sp. IW2-2015 | reverse complement strand
GCTTGCTCCACCCAGCCGATGGAAATCTTTGTTGATGATGAGACCAAGCTGACTCTCCACGGGCTGCAGCAGTACTACGTCAAACTGAAGGACAACGAGAAGAACAGGAAGCTCTTTGATCTCCTCGACGTGCTGGAATTCAACCAGGTACTGGAATTAATTATGATGTTCAACCAGGTACTGGAATTAATTATAATATTCTACAGAGGTGTTCAACCAGGTAGTGGAATTATAATATTCTACAGAGGCACATGGCTGTAGAAACAGGAACAAAGTAATTGCTAGCTGGGCAAGTTTTTGTATGCAAATAGTGTGTGTAGTCAACGTCTTAGTTCAACCAGGTACTGTGTTTCATGTTCCACCGTGGTACAAGAAATTCAGGGAAAGCAAAAACGCTGACTAGACAAGTCAAATTTAGAAAATAAAAATGCAAATGACTGTAGTCAAATGTAGTGTGTGTTGTGGTGTTTCCACCTGGTGTGAAGTCCATGCAGCGCTGTGTGGCTCTGGCCCAGTGTGTGTGTGTGTGTGTGTAGTGATATTATGTGTTATTATAGGTGGTGATCTTTGTGAAGTCCGTGCAGCGCTGTGTGGCTCTGGCCCAGCTGTTGGTTGAGCAGAACTTCCCGGCTATTGCCATCCACCGCGGGATGCCTCAGGAGGAACGGTACGTAGATAGTTGGTGTGTGGTTCTGTATTATATTGAACGTGAATACTATAAGTGATTGATCTGGCATGGTCATTACCCATCTTTTAATTCCACCCACTCTTTCTCCCCAATCTCCTTCCCCAGTCTCTCTCGTTACCAACAATTTAAAGACTTCCAGAGACGTATCCTGGTGGCCACCAACCTGTTTGGCAGAGGGATGGACATCGAGAGGGTCAACATCGCCTTCAACTACGACATGCCAGAAGACTCTGACACGTACCTGCACAGATATTAACTATTAGACATGTTCCTCTAGGAACTATTAGGACTGTCCCGTTAGACTATGAAGACGTCCCGGATAGACTAGATTAATAGGACTGTCCCGGATAAGATCTATTTAGACTGTCCGTGATTATCTGGACATATAAACCGCCCCATCTGGTCCCGTAGCTAGTAAACTGTACCGTTAGTATATTTACGCTGCCCAGTTTAGACTACCCGTGACTATTAGAACTGGTCCCGTTCATAGGACTATTAAAGACTGCCCGAGTAAAGGACTATGAAGGACTGCCCCGTAGACTATGAAAGGACTGTTTCCCGATAGGACTATGGAAGACCATTGTCCCGGGAGACTATATAAAGACCCGAGAGGTGGCCGAGGATGTAATTAATGGTAAACAGACATGTCCAGTGGAGGGACATGTGCCCGGTAGTAGCTAATCTTAGCACTGTTCCGCTAGACATGTCCGTTTAGAGACTATGGCTGTCCCGTAAGACTGTCCCGAGGATAGACTATTAGACACTGTGCCCGGTTAAGTATCCCTTTCAGATGAGGCCCACGATACGACTGGATTAGAACCCCTCTGCTTCCTCGGTAAGACTATTCGAACAGACTGTCCCCGCATTAATACCTAGGTGGGGAAAAACTGTCTGTCCGTAGACAGAGGCTGTCTCCGCTTTGAACTGAATGAAAGGACCTGTCCCGTAGACAATTAAAGACTGTGCGTAGGAATTATTATACAAGAAGCGGACCCGCTCTGAAGAATTATTAAAAGACTGTCCCGTAGATTTTTTAGACGTACCACGTTGAACGCATTATGGATCTGTCCGTTAGAACTATCGCAGGACGTCCCGTAGACTGTCCCGTAGATATTGCACTGTCCCCGCTACTTATGGAAAGACTCTGAGTACCTTATGTGGAGATCCGTCAGCTATTCGAACTCCAATTCGGTCAAAAACCACCCCCGGCCTCACCACACCTTCTACCCTCACGTGTCCCCGTCTTAGAACCATACCTGCTACCAAACAACTTGTGCCTCGTAAAGCCTGGGTGTTCAACGCGACGGTGTTAAACAAAGGGCCTCGTTGGGGAGGCCATGCATATAGGACTGTTGTCCCGTTGTTAGTAGTCTATTCAGACCAAGAGAGCTGAGGGTATTTCAGCTATTTTATTGACTATATGTGGACGTGAGAACAGTGTTCCCGGTAGAGAACAAAATGTAAAAAGGAGACATAGCTCCCCCCGTTGTAGTGATTATTTAAAGACTGTGTCTACCCTGTAGACTAGTTAGTCTGCCGTAGACGCTATATGTTAGCACTCTTTCCCGTTTAGATTATTAAACTGTTCCCGGTAGACTTTTTCGTTAGCTGTCCGTAGGAGCTTCATTGTGATGCCCGTAGTGATATTAAGGTACTTGTCCCGTAGACATTAGACTGTTCCCGGATGATAGTGAACTGTCCGAACTATGAAAGACTCTATCTACTGCGTTGATGAACATGAGTAAATTCCTTGAGCCTCCGCCTTGCTCCACTGTATCCCCTCAAAAACATACAGACGTTGTTTTTCGTAGTCTTAACCCTGATAGCAGCATCATTTAGGGTACTTGGTATTGAACCCTTTTTAAGTTGTTTTGTGTGCGTTGCTTATCTCATCGAGTTGCCAGGTCGGCAGGGTTTGTGCACACCAAAGGCCGTGGCATCACATTTTGTGGATCGGAGACGGATGCCCGTACTCTTTAACGAGTCCAGGACCGGGTTCGAGGTGAAGCAATCAGCGAGCTGCCGACGAGAATCACATCTGTCAATCTTACAGTAGAGTGCTGCACTTTTAGTCCGAAATCAGCCATTGGACTTATCAGCTCGCTGACTCTGGAGTATTTTATTTATTCTCCTTTATTAAGCAGCGCAGTCCGAGATTTTTTTTAACCATTGCTCAGCCCGGGGATCTCGATCCAAGCAACCGTTCAGTCTACTACTGGCCCAACGCTCTAACACCACTTAGGCACCTTGCTGGTAGCGTCCAAACACTTTTAAACCCCACCGAGGCTGACTGCGTTACGAGTCCAACGCATCTGAATGTCGACTCAGACTACTGCTGGAGGCCAACGGCGATACACTAACGACCGGCGGGGACGGCCCACGAACACAGGACCGGCGGACAGCCACACCTAACCACGAGACACCGGCGGACCCAACCCACCACAGGCGACCGGCGGAGGGGACGGCCACCCTACCACGAGGACACGCGACCGGCCAACACGCCACCACGAGGCACCGGCGGGAGGCCAAAGCGCTACCATCAACGACCGCGGGACTGACCCAACACGCTAACCACTAGACGATTTCTTGCGGTGTATGGCCAACGCGCGACCACGTAGGACCGTCGTTTGACGGCCCAACACGCGAACCACGTAGACGACCGGGACGGGCCCCGCGACCACGGAGAGACGGCGGGGCCCTCAACGCGCGTACCACGGCGATCCGCGGACGGGTCCCACACGCGAACCTTACGAGTATACCGGGTGGAGGTCCACGCCGACCACGAAGACCGGGAGGTTCCCAACCGCTAACCACGAGACTACCTGGTGACGTCCCATACACGCGTACCACGTGCACCGCGGTGACACCCACACGTAACCACGGACGACCGGGTATCGTTGGGGCCACGCGCGCATCGACGCGGGTACTCCTCAAACTCGCATAACCACTGTGGTACCGGCGTAGGGTTCCAACCAACCCACTAGACCCTTTCCGGACGGTCCAACGCTACCACGAGGACGTACCGTCGGGTGGGGCCTCAAACAACGTCACACGAACGACCCGGTGACGGACCCACACCGTCGAACCACTAGACACCTGCTGGTAGGCACCCGAACCACAGACTACGCGACGGGCCACACGCGACCACGTTGAGGCACCGGCGGGGACGGCAACGCTTGCGAACACAGACGACTCGGGACGGTGCCAACCCAACATAGACTACCGGACGGCTCCCCACGCACCTACGGTCGACCTGCGGTTTGTTGACGGTCATAGGTTCGCTAACCACGAGAGACCCGACGGTCCAACGCTCTATACCACAAGACTGACCTGACGTGTTACTGGTCCAACGCGCAACCCGGGCGATCGGCGCTGACTGCCGATCACTCGAACCACTAGACTAACGGCTGGGGATGTCCCACCACAACCTAACTTCCTGGTTATGGCCCAACACGCTACCACCTTATTCTACCTTGTCTGTACTGTTCCCAACATCTCACTAGTCGCTATGCTGAGTTATGGCACACTACCCGAAACTACTGGGGTTAGGCCCAACACTCTCAACCACGAGGGACCTGTGGTCACCATAACCTCTAACCACTAGACACTGGTATAGTTCCAACGCTCTATACCATACTAACCTTGCTGGTATCTGGTCCAAAACTTCTCTAACCACCAGAACCTGCTGTTGTGTTTTTTATTAGTTCCAACCTCCTAACACAGGATACTGCTGGTAATGGTCCAACCTGCTCTAACCACTAGCTACCGCTTGGGTTTACTGGCCCACGCTCTAACCACTAGGACTACCTGCTGGAGTATTCTAGACTTCTCAACGCTCTAACCACTAGACTACCTGCTGGTTACTGTGCCAAACGCTCTAACCACTAGGACTACCTGCTGGTTACTGTCCCAACCTCTAACCACTAGCTACCTGCTGTTACTGCTCCAACAGCTCTAACCACTAGCTACCTGCTGGTTACTGCTCCAACGCTCTAACCACTGGCACCTGTCTTGGTTACGACCCACTCTCAACACACAGCTACTGTGGTACTGCCAACACTGTAACCACTAGGCTACCTGTTGACTGGTCACGCTTACACTAGTACCTCTGGTTACTGTCAACGCTCTAACCACTAGACTACCTGCTGGTTACTAGTCCAACACTCTAACGCACTAACTACCTCTTGGTTACTGGCCCAACGCTCTAACCACTACTACCTGCTGGTTACTGTCCAACGCTCTAACGACTATCCTGCTTTACTGCAGCACAGCACGGTTCTGTCCACTACAACACACTAGACTACCTGCTGGTTACTGCCACGCTCTAACCACTAGACTACCTGCTGGTCGCCCAACACTCTAACCACTAGACTACCTGCTGGTACTACCAACGCTCTAACACTAGACTACCTGCTGGTTACTGGCCCAATGCTCTAACCACTAGGCTACCTGCTGGGTACTGGCCAACGCTCTAACCACTGGCTACCTGCTGGTTACTGCCCGCTCTAACCACTAGGCTACCTGCTGGTTACTGCCCACGCTTAACCACTAGGCTACCTGCTGGTTACTAGCCAACACTCTCAACCACTAGGCTACCTGCTGGTTACTGGCCAACGCTCTAACCACTAGGCTACCTGCTGGTTACTGGTCCAACGCTCTAACCACTAGGCTACCTGTCTGGTTACTAGTCCAACACCTCTAACCACTAGACTACCTGCTGTTACTAGTCCAACACTCTAACCACTAGGCTACCTGCTGCGTTACTGGCCCAACGCTCTAACCACTAGACTACCTGCTGGTTACTGGTCCAACGCTCTAACCACTAGACTACCTGCTGGTTACTGGCCCAACACTCTAACCACTAGGCACCTGCCTGGTTACTGGCCAAATGCTCTAACCACTAGACTACCTGCTGGTTACTGACCCAACACTTTAACCACTAGACTACCTGCGTGATCTGTGTCCAACGCTCTAACCACTGACTACCTGCTGGTTACTGGTCCAATGCTCTAACCACTGACTACCTGCTGGTTACTGCCAAATGTCTAACCACTAGACTACCTGGTGGTTACGATCCTAACACTCTAACCACTAGGCTACTGCTGGTTACTGCGCCAACACTCTAACCACTAGGCTACCTGCTGGTTACTGGCCAAATGCTCTAACCACTAGACTACCTGCTGGTTACTGACCCAACACTAACCACTAGACTACCTGCTGGTTACTGGTCCAATGCTCTAACCACTAGGCTACCTGCTGGTTACTGGCCTAACGCTCTAAACACTAGACTACCTGCTCGGTTACTGGTCCAATGCTCTAACCACTAGGCTACCTGCTGGTTACTGACCTACACTCTCTAACCACTAGACTACCTGCTGGTTACTGGCCCAACACTCTAACCACTAGGCTACCTGCTGTGTTACTCGTGCCAAATGCTCTAACCACTAGACTACCGTGTTCGTGACCCAACACTTTAACCACTAGGCTACGCTGGTGGTACTGGCCTAACGCTCTAACCACTAGGCTACCTGTGTTACTGGCTAACGCTCTAACCACTAGGCTACCTGCTGGTTACTGGCCCAACACTCTAACCACTAGGCTACCTGCTGGTTACTGACCTAACACTCTAACCACTAGGCTACCTGCTGGTTACTGGCCTACACTCTAACCCACTAGGCTACCTGTTTCAGTAATCTTTTACTTAATAGACAAGGATTCTGTTGAAACTATCATGTTAGAAACATCTGTATTTTATCAGTGGAGTATAGATCATCAAATGAATGTTTTTGCTTTAACTTGTCCTGTTTTACCTCCTGTCTTTTCAGTTGAACCAACCCGGTAAAGAAGACGAGATCTATTACCCAGCAGACATTGCATCCAGAATTGTGACTTATATTTGACCTTTTAACACTGATAACTAAAGGTCAAATCAACTATTATCCAATCAAACAGTACAATACAGTAAGAKTTTCTTTAATCTGCTGGCGTTCATTCATTCGCCCCCTAGAATGAATAAATTAGGACTACTGTGGAATAGCGCGTTCTGTGGATAGAAAAGTTTGGTTACATTGTCAGGCCTTTTCCCCATGCCATTTGTTTAATGATGTTAATATTGTTTGGTTGTATTTATATAGACTAGGTAGCTGTCACTGAATATTTGAGTTATTTATTTTTTAGCATTTTATTTACCTTGTCATTTTGGATTGTGAATGCTGCATTTTATAGCCTGTGAAAATAGTSGACCCAGTTACCAAGCGGTAGTTTCTAGTGTGAAGGACAGGAAGAGGATGTTACATGGAAGGACTTGTAGAGAGACTCTAAACAAGCGCCGTTCTGCGCTCAATGTGAATTCATAAATATGTTTGACTCTATACAGACTTGCTGCTTCATCTTGTCCTGTCATTGTCTGTCTTGAGGTGTATGCCACAGTCAGGAAATATACCAATGGACAAACCAACTACCTGCCAAGGCTTACACTGCCTGAATATAGAAACAGCCTCATCTGCCGGCTGATACACATTAGATCAGACTGTCACACATTAGATCAGACTGTCACACATTAGATCAGACTGTCACACATTAGATCAGACTGTCAAGGAGACTGATACACATTAGATCAGACTGTCACACATTAGATCAGACTGTCACACATTAGATCAGACTGTCAAGGAGACTGATACACATTAGATCAGACTGTCATGGAGACTGCTACACATTAGATCAGACTGTCACACATTAGATCAGACTGTCACACATTAGATCAGACTGTCAAGGAGACTGATACACATTAGATCAGACTGTCATGGAGACTGCTACACATTAGATCAGACTGTCATGCCGACTGCTACACATTAGATCAGACTGTCATGCCGACTGATACACATTAGATCAGACTGTCATGCCGACTGCTACACATTAGATCAGACTGTCACGGAGACTGCTACACATTAGATCAGACTGTCACGGAGACTGCTACACATTAGATCAGACTGTCATGCCGACTGCTACACAAGGTAAAGTACAGTAGCTCTTACAGCCTAAAGCAGAAACCTCACCAGACAGATTGTTGGCGCAGTGCGGGGCCGTTCGTACACTTTGCTTTCAGCGCAGTGTGTTACAGGGATCACCCTCTTATCTCCCGTTTCTAGATGTAAAATTGGTTTACAATTCATGGCAGGTACTCTGCTCAGTGGTAACGATAGGCCGGCAGATGCTCAAAATTCTACCGGTCTGTCCATTGCCAACCTATAMTATAAGTAACTGACAGAAAGCAAAAATTATTTCATATAAAATGTACTAACTCATCTATTGGGCATATTAGCCTCTGACTCCAGCTTGATTTGAAATGATGGCCCAGAGAGACTACGGACATAATCCTTGTAGTTCTCAACACAGTTGGTCGGCCAATAGTCTTAAAATATTGTCCTCCGTGGCCCGTTAGTCTTAATCTGCTTGCTGAGGCACCTCAATTGATCTCTAGGCTCTTCTAATCTGGATTGTAAAGTGATCAGACCATACTGTTTATGAAACATGAAGCAAGAGAGAGCAGGAAGTCAAGAGGATAAGAGTGGACTGGAGTAACCTAGACTGGGTTGCGTTCCAAATGACACCCTATATAGCCCATAGGGTTTTGGTCAAAAGTAGTGCTATATATATATATATATATATATAGTTCCATAGGGCTCTGGTCTAAAGTCCTGCACTATATAGGGAATAGGGTGCCATTTGTGACAGAGGTTACAGGCACAAATGGGAAAAGAACCAGGAACAATAAAACTTAAGAGCCGTTAGCTCACTAGTCTGGAAAACTGCTGATACTCAAAAGACACACGGACAAATATCAAAATAGTCAGTTTTATTTGTAACGTATTAAAGTTATAAACACGGTCAGGCAGTGTTTTTTTTTTTTTTTCACCATAAGGACATCTGAATCAATCACCCCCAGAACTAAAAGCAGTACATTAATGTATCACCCATCATGTAAATGGGYAAAAAACATATTAAACAATCATAATCATTGGTTTTTCAACAAACCGAACCGTAGAATACCACCGTTTGAATGTCATGGAATTACAACTGACCCTTCGTTTGGAAAGGGCTCAAGTATAGTCAGCATCTGKGTCCCAAATGGCTCTCTTCCCTTTCTAGGGAATAAGGTACCGTTTGGGATAAACCCAACATCAACAGGATGTCACATACAATGTGTTAAATTGGTGCGCTGCATGGCAATGTATGAACCTCTGCCCATTTGAAGAATGAMCTCTTTATAAACCATTTACAAGATAGCTAAATAAAATACATTTCCCAAAATAGCCTTTCCCCCCCCCAAAAAACCATTTTATGTTTATTTTGTGAATAAACCAAATTAGACAATCATATTTATAATACTCAATTAATACCAGTCTAACTAATATTTTGACCTCATATTCATTCACTTTGAGTGAGTAGAATACTGCAAGTTCTTTTAAAGTAGAATGTAGACATAGGCTGTACCAAATTGCACCCTATTCCCTATGGGCCCTGGTCAACAGTAGTGCACTAAATAGGGAAACGGGTGCAATTTGAGATGTGACCAGAGAGGGGTTTGGCCTCTCCTTTAAAAGACCTGGTGACACGGGGAACAAGACAAAAAGCTAATCTGAGGCCTCCCAATCAATTGATGTAATCAAATTTGTGGTTGTCCAAAACTTTTGATTCAGTTTAAGACATTGTGTTGAAGCAAACCTTTCCTAGACGAGCTCTAGCAGGAGAACAACCAAGCACTAAATGATTCTTACTTTCTGAGAGACTGTGTTTTCACCCCGCTGGGCTGTGCTCTGTGTCACACTGCATTCAGGTTCGCTCATAAAACAAGGAGTTCCTTTACTCCTCCTCCACCCAACCTACCTCTACCATATGTCAAATCCCTTCACCCACCAAGCCTGTCTGTTTGGTTTAGCTTCCGTTCCTTCATGTGACCTTGTTTTTGTTTTCTTTGGTTTGAGAGGGTGTTCCTCTCTGTCGAGTCCGTCTTCGATAACATTCGCACTACGTCCTGTCCGAACCTTTCAGCTCCAGCTGACGTTGTACTTTGTCCATCCCTCAGGCGGGGTCAAGAAGACCCGTCGTCCACGGGACAGGAAGCTGACCACGCCCCTGTAACCTGCACGGGGAACCCCCGATTTCAAGTCATCCATAACCCCTAAGTTACGGGCCATGACTTTAAAACTCTCCCGGCTGGAATATTGCACCCGGTATGGACCTGTTGCCTTCAAACCTCCCCCTTGTTGTAGCTCTTCTATTTTAACCAGGGGGGCGCTGTAAACCTCCTTCACAAAGTTCACGTCAAASTTCTCCTTCATCAAGTAAGACAGATCCTGTTTGGTGAAAGGCACAAAGTCAGTGTTGAGTTTAATATAACGCAGATACTGGTCAAAGAACTGACCCAAGCTGACACCCTTGCGTCCGAAGGTCATAGTTCTGGGGATCTCTGGGCGGATGCAGGAGCGTTCTTTACGCTGCTCGGGGTGACGCATCCAGTCGTCCCAGAAGGCCGTGGGCCACTTGGGCTCTAGTTCTGCCCAGACGTCCTTCAGCAGCATCCAGCCCAGCCCCGGGAAGAAGTCTGTCCTGTAGAGGAGGTCAGCCTTCCCAGGGTCCACCAGCCCCTCCCTGCCGTTGTCGTTCCAGGCAGAAACACACCACAGGGTTGGGTCAGAGGTCAAGATGGGGTGGAGGGCGCGGAAGTACTCAAAGAAGTCTGGGGCCACCTGGARGGGACAGAGAAGCTTTGGATCAGTCATCTGTTTTACAGTAGGATAACTTGTCTTTGTATGTTTGTCCTTCCAGTTATAAAATGAATTATTCATTATATATCCTGCACCACTATTTGTTATGGAATTATGGAAGCTGTAGTCTGGTCCCAGATCTGTTTGTGATATCATGGCAACTATGCGTCACTCATTGTAATGCCAAACAATAACCAACACTACCAAACATGTTTGTTTCTGCTCGTCAACAATCAACTGGCTGTGAAAACTGCATCTGCAGTACGAATCCATGCAATACAAGCCTAATAACAACAACAAAAGAACAAGAACTTGAGCAGGCTTGATAAACACCCAATGAATGAGAAGTTCAAAATGTTGGGCTATCTGGTTAATACAATGTCAATAGTATGTCAACATGAAATGACTAACCAAAGCAAACATGATGAATGTGTGTTCAGGTTGGTAGTCACAATATGTAGAAAAGCAACTGCGGGAACYGTTACATAAGTGGACACAGTTCCCAGTACATTTTCCCCCTCAGTTTCTCAATGTTTGATTTAGGGGAGCAAAGTCTAGCCTGGAAGCTTTTAACTGGTGACTCGTGTCCCKKGGGCGCTGAAGACGTAGATGTCGATTAAGGCAGCCCCCCCCGCACCTCTCTGAGTCAGAGGGGTMGGGTTAAGAGAAGAAGACATTTCAGTTGTACAACTGACTAGGTATCCCCCTTTCCCTTTCATGGTAACAACTCTGTTGTTTTGGTAATTTCCTGTAACTCATGACGAATTCTGCCTATGCAGTTTGTTTCCAGACCATTTGTTCAGCCAGTTGGCAGTTTCATTTGACTAGCGTCTCAAATAGAACCTTATCCCCTATATAGTGCACTACTTTTGACTAGAGCCCTATGGGTCCTGTTTAAAAGATAGTGCTGCAGTATATAGGATGCCATTTGGGACACAGCCTTGGTCTGAATTGATGGGGGATGAGCGGGGCAGGATGGAGGGGGTCTGTCTTCACACCCCACTCTGCCGGGTGTCAAAGTAGTTAATCCACTAAATCTGTTCAAATCTGCTAAACTGGGAACGCAAACGCGGATTACAGATGTKCACTCGCTCTGTCCCTACTGTGCACCATTCTCTGTCCTCCTTGGTTCATCTACTGGCTTGAGGTCAGTTTAGTGATCTAAATATGGTAGAGGATGGCGCTTCTAAACGGCCAGGATTGTGGGTTCGATTCCCACTAAGGCCAGCCATACAAAAAAAGTATTCCTGCTTGACTAAGTAGTTTTGGATAAAAGCGCCTGCTAAATGACTCAATGATGGGCTTTACTGGGCCTAAACAGAACAAAGCCTACTGTGGCTAACCACCGGTCACACTAGACCCAATACTACAACCTAGACCAGTGATTACCCTAGACCAGTAATTACCCTAGACCAGTAATTACCCTAGACCAGTAATTACCCTAGACCAGTAATTACCCTAGACCAGTAATTACCCTAGACCAGTAATTCCCAAACTTTTTACTGTCCCGTACCCCTTCAAACATTCAACCTCCAGCTGCGTACCCCCTCTAGCACCAGGGTCAGCGCACTTTCAAATGTTGTTTTTGCCATCATCGTAAGCCTGCCAAACACCATGATACATTTTTTAAACATAAGAATGAGTGAGTGTCACAACCCGGCTCGTGGGACATGACAAAGAGCTAAGAGGTACAGGACTATTAAAGAGCTCTTACATTGGCTTACAAAAGTATTCACCCTCTTGACATTTTTCCTATTTTGTTGCCTTACAACCTGGAATTAAAATTGATTTTGGGGGGGTTTGTATCATTTGATTTACACAACATGCCTACCACTTTGAAGATACTAAATATTTTTGTTGTGAAACAGACAAGAAATAAGACAAAAAAACTGAAAACTTGAGCGTGGAAAACTATTCACCCCCCCAAAATCAATACTTTGTAGAGCCACCTTTTGCAGCAATTACAGCTGCAAGTCTCTTGGGGTACGTCTCTATAAGGTTGGCACATCTAGCCACTGGGATTTTGGCCCATTCTTCCCAGGCAAAACTGCTCCAGCTCCTTCAAGTTGGATGGGTTCCGCTGGTGTACAACAATCTTTAAGTCATACCACAGATTCTCAAATTGCACACACACTGAGATCATGTGACACTTAAATAAAGTCCACCTGTGTGCAATCTAACTAATGATGTGACTTCTGAAGGTAATTGGTTGCACCAGATCTTATTTAGGGGCTTCATAGCAAAGATATGCACGCATCACTTTTCTGTTTAGAATCTTTTGAAACAAGTAATTTTTTTCCATTTCATTTCACCAATTTGGACTATTTTGTGTKTGTKCATTACATGAAATCCAAATAATAATAATTTAAATTACAGGTTGTAATGCAACAAAATAGGAAAAACACCAAGGGGGTGAATACTTTTGCAAGGCACTGTATCATTGCATAGTGCAGAAAATACACGAGAGAGTTCAGGGGTTTAACAAAGTTAACCATTTTCACTGTAGTGTCCAAAACGTCTTTCAAGCTGTCAGGTTTTCCCTTGGCAGCAAGAGCCTCTCAGTGGATGCTGCAGTGTACCCAAGTGGCGTCGGGAGCAACTGCTTGCACGCGTGTTACCCCTCCACTATGTCTCCCTGTCATGGCTTTTGCGCCATCAGTACAGATACCAACACATCTTGACCACCAAAGTCCATTTGATGTCACAAAGCTGTCCAGTAATTAAAAAAATATCCTGTCCTGGTTTCCAGAAGAGGATGTCTTCCTTAATTGACCCCCCCATAAACATAATGGACATATACCAGGAGCTGTGCCAGGCCCGCCACGTATGTTGACTCATCCAGCTGTAACTCATAAAATTCACTGGCTTGTTTTGAAACAATTACTCCTTCGCACACATCTCCTGCCATGTTGTGAAACAGTGTTGTTTGATGAAGTCATTGTATTGTTTTTTGGGCCTTTTCCCCCAGCATTGTCCCAGCCATATCCGTGACAGCAGGAAGAATTAAGTCCTCCACAATAGTATGGGGCTTGCCTGTCCTAGCCAGTCCTCCACAATAGTATGGGGCTTGCCTGTCCTAGCCAGTCCTCCACAATAGTATGGGGCTTGCCTGTCCTAGCCACTCGGTAGCTCACCATATAAGACACTTCTAGCCCCTTCTTATTAATGGTATCTGTTGCTTTTATACGTCTTCCTACTCGAAAGTTGTCTTTATTTTCGCTCAAAAAACTCCCGTGGCTTATTTTTCAAATTGTCACGTTTCGTTCCTAAAAATGTCTGGACAAGACTGAAGGTTTCCCGCGAGAGAATAACAGTTAATGTGATTGGATGTTAATTATTTGACTAGGCTACCTGTATTTGACATTGTGTTGTTATTTCGCTCAACTTTAGATGGTTGAATTTAAATTTTTGGCAGTGAAACGAAGCTACTCAGGCGAGAAAAAAAACCTCATCAAAAATGTATAGCCCCGTGGGAAAATATAAATGTACTATTTGAAAATGTGAAGATTTATTTMTTAAATATTATTTTAATCACATTTTTATTTGGCATACCCCCCAACAGCATTGCCCTAGTTTGGGAATACATGCCCTAGACCAATAAACTACTGTTGTGAGACCATAAAACGAAATGTTACGAAATGTTTAATGCAAAAGCTGTTTTAGGTTATCCCAATGAAAGTGCTGTGCAAATGAGGGACATTTTAGGATCAACTTCTATCATCATTATCCCAAATGTCAAATGTGAGCCAGATGGAATTAAATACATTCCCATATAACCCTATGGAACGTGCTGAGCAGGCAGACAGAAGGCATATTCCCCTGTTGCAGGGGGGGGGGGGGGGTTAAAGCTCAGTGCTGCAAACAGAGCACTTCATGTTTTGTTGTAGGCCACAGGGTCGTCGTTRCCTTAAAGAAATGGCGGTTCTGGGATAACGCCAGGGCTGGATGTTGGCGTGTAACTTTAAAAACAGCAGTGGATTCATCACTTGTAGGCCTCGTTGATGAATCTAGTGCTGCTTTATACGAATACTAAACTGACCAACAGGCTTTGTGGTTAGAGTGTCCGCACCTGAGGGTTGGGAGTTCGATTCCCAGCCGAGTCATACCAAAGGCTGTAAAAATGGGACTCAATGCCCTGCGATACACTAGTGTTCTGTCCAGGGGGTGTACTGTACATCAAGGTGCTTCACGCTACAGAAAACAGGAGAAAGACTCCTATGAGCCACAAGCAAGGCTACTAGATACTTATATTGAGCTGCATGCAAGTCACCAGAAACTCATACATTTCTAAATCAATGAGTCCAAGACATTCAGACTGAGCTGCACTTTAAATCCATTCCTCAATTACAGTGCATYCAGACAGTGGTGTATAGATTTCAGTTACTGTTCACTTACCTCCAAGTCATCTTCCACGATCACTACGGTGGAGTGAGAGAGTGTGTTGAACACCTGGTTGAGGGCCCACCGGTAGTGTCTGGCAATCTTATAGTAGCCCTGGAACTTCCTGTGCTCCGGCCGTACCCGGATGTCCGAGTGATCTGGTTGGCTAATGTGGGTCACCTGACTGCCATATGAGCCAATCACGCGAGCTGTCTCAGCATGGCCGCAGTCCTGGCTAACTATGATTGGATAGAGTTCTGCKGAGGGGCGGTATTGGATCAATTTGTCAAGACTCCTTTTCACGGTCACCCTGTCACAGGCAATAACCAATATGGGAATGACAACTTGTGGGCTGGTGACAGTTACTTCCAATTTGGTGTAGTTCAGTTCTTTTATGTCATTGTCCGGTTGTGTGTCTACTTTAAGGTCTGGGACTGCTGCAACAATAAATCCCTGTTTATTTTTTTCTTGACTTTGGTCCTTGTTCTCTGAATCGTCCCTTGGCGGTACTGGAGGCAACTGTGGCGTCGGTTTGTGTTCCTCTTTATTTTCTACCTTCCCTCCATCCATCTGTCTTCTTCTCATCGCTCTCCTCTTTTCCCATAGTGACCTGTGACTCTGAATCTGCTTCAGAAGTTCCTTCTGGGTCTCGAGTTCCGATTCTACCTCCTCGGCCAATCGGATCACCTCACCAGCCAGATTAGTCCCACCCCCTTTTCTTTTGGCCACTCCCCACTCTTCCCTTCCCCCTGGCTCAGCCCCTCCCCCTTCCCCAAATCGACCAATGGGAGGCCGTCCCCAAAGGAAAAGGAGAAGCAAGCCATTGCAGGCGACGAATAGGAAAGCTCCACACAAGATAAAGGAACCTCTCTTGCGAACCATGGCCCAATGYCATCAGAGGATAGACTGCAGTGAGGAAAAGAAAACAGCGYAGGGGGGACAGAGTTGAAATGACAACAGCCAATAGGGTCCAAATCAATCACAAAGATGAGAAAGAGAAGACGTCCAATAAGGGTGGAGAGAACAGTGGTCTGATCACGTGATCCTTACTGCTCATCCAATCATTGAGTCTGATCGATAACATGACAGGAGAATGATCCAGAACCTCTATTGTAGAGACGTGAGTATTAACCCAGTGTGTTGTTGTATCGGTTTGACTCTCCTCCATGAAACAGTGGGACAGGAGAGTGAGTTGAGGCAAGAGGAAATTGAGAAAAACAGGGGGAGAAGAAAGGGGTGTTTGGGTAAGATAACCAGGGTCACGTTGGGGTGGAGGGGCTGACAGTCCTTGACGTTATCCCTCAGCCATCATCCTGAAACAGAGAAAATAATAAAGTATGTTAGCATTAATTTAGTACATTTCAAATTTWCTATCAGTGAAACAGTCTGACATAAACAAGCACTATAGGATCCGAAACATCAGTGCCTTCTTGACTAAAACGAGTGGATTTCTGGACAGATCAGGATATTACTGGAGTTATATCATCTAGAAATTCGCTGACCGTCATTGAGCAGAATCAGAACACGACCCAAACTGTTCAGTAGGAGATGGTCCAACCACGAATCTTGTGGCTGTTGCCTCTTCATCGCTCACCAGTGTCACCATAAAACTATTGGTGTGTTTTGAGCCTATGAATCAAACTGTAAAACTCTGTTCAGGGTCCGTGCTAATGAATCACGCTGTGAGGTTCAGTACGGGAACAGCCCTTCTTAAGATCACTGCACAGCGGAATGTATTAACTATATTATGTACCCGTCGGTCCGAGTATCACAGCGGAAACAAACCCCCGTCGGTCCGAGTAAGTCACACGGGAACAGGACGACCCGTCGGCCCTCGGAGTGTCGAGGGGAACAGACCTTCCGCTTCGGCCCGAGTGTTCACCAGGGGAACAGGACCCCGTCGGCCCGAGTGTCACAGGGAACAGGAACCCCGTCGGCCCGAGTGTCACAGGACCCCGTCGGCCCGAGTGTCACACGGGAACAGGACAACCCCGTCGGCAGTGTCACCACGACAGGCCTGTCAGGCCAGGGCACAGAAATCGGGACAGCCCGTCGGGCCGAGTGTTCACAGGGGAAGGACCGTCGCACGGTAGGGCGGCCGCGCCGAGTGTCACAGGGGAAACAGGCCACCCCCCCGTCGGCCCGAGTAACTACAGAGGGACCACAGACCCCGGTCGGGTCCCCGGGGAGTTCACAGGGGAACAGGGACTTTCGGCGCCGCGAGTCGACCGGGGACACAGACCCCAGTCGGGCCCAGTTTCACAGGGAGAAGGACACCCACGCGAGGCCGAGTTCAGCAGGGGAACAGGACCCGTCGGCCCGATGGTCCACAGGAAGGAACCCCGTTCGGGCCGAGTTCACAGGGAAACAGCCCGTCGGCGAGTGACACAGGGGAACAGGGACCCGTCGCCGAGTTCCACAGGAAAACAGGACCCCGTCGGGCTCAAGTGTCACAGGACATCCTGTCAGCACAAATTCAAGCTGAAGTACTTCTGCAGACTGTTGTCGTGGCGTTTGGTGTTGAACCCAACTGTTAGCCTAATGTCCAGAAACCTAGGCTAATACCATCCTTTTCTATTCCATGGAGGTTTTAAAAGCCTGTTAACAGTAACCAGAGGATCCCTATTCAAATCATTTAACATGAGATAACACACACACACATAAAAGTATGTGGACACCCCTCAAATAAGTGAATTCAGCGATTGTCAGAAACGGGTGTGGCTGAAGGTGTATAAAAATCAAGCACACAGCCGTGCAATCTCCATAGACAAACACTGGCAGAAGAATGGCCTTACTGAAGAGCTCAGTGACTTTCAACGTGGCACTGTCATAGGATGCCACCTTTCCAGCAAGTCAGTTAGTCATATTTCTGCCTTGCTAGAGCTGCCCCGGTCAACTGTAAGTGCTGTTATTGTGAAGTGGATACGTCTAGGAGCAACAACGGCTCAGCTGTGAAGTGGTAGGCCACACAAGCTCACTAAACGGGAATGCCGATTGCTGAAGCAACACTCACTACTGAATTCCAAACTGCCTTTGGAAACAAAGCCTTCACAAGAACTGTTTGTCGGGAGCGTCATGAAATGGGTTTCCATGGCCAAGCAGCCACACACAAGCCTAAGATAAGCATGTGCAATGCCAAGCATCGGCTGGAGTGGTGTAAAGCTCGCKGCCATTGGACTCTGGAGCAGTGGAAACYCGTTCTCTGGWGTGATGAATCACGCTRCACCATCTGGCATTCCGACGGACGAATCTGGGTTTGGCAGATGCCAGGAGAACTCTACCTGCCCCAATGCAAAGCGCCAACTGAGAAGTGTGATGGAGGAGGACTAATGGTCTGGGGCTGGTTTTCATGGTTCAGGCCTCTTAGTTCCAGTGAAGGACAATCTACATCATACAATGACATTCTAGATGATTCTAAGCTTCCAACTTTGTGGCAACAGTTTGGGGAAGGCCCTAGTGGTTAGAGCGTTGGGTCAGTAACTGAAAGGTTGCTGGATRGAATCCCAGAGCTGACAAGGTAAAAATATGTCATTCTGCCCCTGAGCAAGGCAGTTAACCCATTGTTCCCCGGGCGCCAAAGACGTGGATGTCGATTAAGGCAGCCCCCCGCACCCCTCTGATTGAGGGGTTGGGCTAAATGCGGAAGACACATTTCAATTGTACAACTGACTAGGCATCCCCCTTTCCCATTTCAGCATGACGACAATGCCCCCGTGCACAAAGCGAGGTCCATAGAGAAATGGTTTGTCGAGATTGGTGTGGAAGAACTTGACTGGCCTGCACAGAGCCCTGACCTCAACCCCATTGGACACCTTTGGGTTGAATTGGAACGCCGACTGCGGGCCTAATCGGCCAAAATCAGTGCCCGACCTCACTAATGCTCGTGGCTGAARAGAAGCAAGTCRCCGCAGCAATGTTCCAACATCTAGTGGAAAGCCTTCCCAGAAGAATTGAGTTCTACAACGCGTGAACCAACTCCATATGCCCATGAGTTTAGAATGAGACGTTCCACAAGCAGGTGTCCACATACTTTTAGTCATATAGTGTATACCAGCCAGCATCCGTAGCAACAGTAGTCCTGACTGAGGAGCTGACTGAAGTAAGCATTTCTCGGTAAGGTCTACTACACCMGTTGTATTCGGCGCATGTGACAAATAATATTTGATTGGATCACACGCAAAGCTAATASACAGCCCTTAATAAATATCACTTTGGTCCCTCTCATGTTGTCTTTGTTGCTGGAAACAAACAACACAAAAGAGATGGCAGTTTCAGCCTTCTGGGAAACACAAAACACACCGAGTCCCAGATGGAGCATTTCCCAGATGGCACTGCTTTGACCAGAGTCCTATGGTCTCCGGTCAAAAGTAGTACATTAGGGAATAGGATGCCATCTGGGAATCGGACACTGTAGGACCTCTCGTTATGGTTCACCACCAGCAGGTATCTCCAGATGAGGAGCATAAAACTAGATTGTTTACGTCGTTAAGATTCATGACACACCTCTATTTATAACTCCACCCTGCTGCTGCCATCAAACCCTGCGTGCACCCAAATGTCCTATGTTGAATATATGAGCCTTGGTTTAAAGTAGTGCACTACTACCCTATAAGCCCTGGTCTAAAGTAGTGCATTACTACCCTATAGGCCTTGGTGTAAAGTAATGCACAGAATAGGGAGCAATTTGGGATGCACCCCCAATTTCCCCAAACAATGGAAGCCGTTTCCTGCCTAAGAATCCCCCTAACAATATATTAAACCTGCATATGGAGTCAGTCTGCCGGGACAGAGTTCGGGACCAGAGGGACAGAATGTGCACTATTTCAACAGATGAATTTGGGGTGCATCTCTTTTAGGCTGGGTTTCTGTACAGTACTTTGTGACATGTGCTGATGTAAAAAGGGCTTTATAAATACATTTGATTGATTTCAATAGTCTTAGGTAGCATGGTAAATCCCAATACGCAGCATGGTAAATCCCAATACGCAGCATGGTAAATCCCAATACGCAGCATGGTAAATCCCAATACGCAGCATCGGTAAATCCCAATACGCAGCATGGTAAATCCCAATACGCAGCATGGTAAATCCCAATACGCAGCATGGTAAATCCCAATACGCAGCATGGTAAATCCCAATACCCAGCATGGTAAATCCCAATACCCAGCTCCTGGATGACTGGGTCTATATCACACTGATTATTGGCATAGATTTAAAAAGCTTTAAAGTTTTATTCAGATAGAAATACTTTAAAAAATCTGTTTTAACAGGGTTTGTTGTCAATAACATGAGGTCATAAACCAACGTACCAGTTGGTATGACAGGCAGAGACCACGTGTCGCACCCCTGGTACATATTAGCTGTTAAAGTTTATTTGTTTTATGTCCTGAGATTATTGTGGCTCCRGAGTGGRGCAGTGGTCAAAGGCACTGCATCTCAATGCTAGAGGCGTCACCTGGTTCGATTCCAGGCTGTATCACAACCYGCCGTCATAGGGAGTCTCAAGGGGCGGCGTACAATTGGCCAAGCATCATCCGGGTTAGGGTTTGGCCGTCATTGCAAATAAGAATTTGTTCTTAACTGACTTGCCTAGTTAAATAAATTGAAGTAAAGAAATAGGCTATACGATTCATTATTCACTATTATTCAGTCAAATATTATGACAATKAACCTAATAAATGGGTTTGTGAGAAGACAGCACTGCACAAAATCAATATGCTGAAGATTTAAAGAGACTCAAACATACAAKTGGTGCCATGTTTTTGGTTTTAGAACATTGTAAATACTTGCAGAGTGAGCATTTCAATGGCAACAAGCTGTCCAAATAATATCCAAGCCTCATAACCAGGTCAGGGATCATATTTGGACAGCTTTCAATGACTGAAAAGTCAAATCCAATCAAATAAGGCCTAGATATCACAGACAACATTTTACTATTTAGTACATCCAAGAGAATCCTTTCAACAGGTCTAGGTCCTGACCACATCATCAGACTAGCCTAGGCTACATCCTGACATGCCCTGATATTTTACAACAAGCTCTAGGCCTACAACAGGAGTGCAGAGAGACATGGGGGAACGGGTACTGAGAACACTGTATCTAGCAGACAGAGAGACATGGGGGAACAGGTGCGTCCTTTTTATTCACATCGAACTTGGTGCTAAACCACGCCCACGGGTAACCTAACAACATTCAAAGCCGTGCTGATTGGTCAGAGTGAGAAGTKAAGGAGGAAGAACGCCAGAGAGGGGAACCCCACCAAAACAAAAAAACATTGACATCCATACTTCGCATTTTACAGAATTTGGTTATGAAGATGCATTAAACTATGTATATTTTTAGTGACTGATTAAATAAAGGTTAAATAAAATACTAAATTAATTTCAGCCATCCTAACCAGATGGATAGCATCGKCATCATGAAAKGTGTCAGTTGAAGCTGTCTAGTAYTGTGCGTCGMCTAGCGTTAACCACACTAAGCTATCTAAAGTGTTTTGAGATACTTACCTATATGACATTTGTGGTAGTTGGCAACTAAATGAGATGCTGTATAACTKGCTTTAGCTGAATGGGCAAATATATAGCTAACATTGTCAGTAATAGTGACTCAATGGAGCTATCTACAGAGTTACTTGCCTTTTTAGTTTAACTCAATTCAAACGAGGCCACGAAACATGGCACGACGGGCGATAGAAAACTCCCCGTTCGCGGGGATTTCTCTCGAGCGTTGTTCCTCGCTCACGCGCATTTACTTCTTCCCAGCGAACGTCCCGAACTCTGACCAATCAGCGCGGCTTTGAATGTTGCTAGGTTACCCGTGGGCGTGGTTTTACACCAAGTTTGACGTGGATAGAAATGACGCGCAACAGTTACTGACAACATTATATCTAGCAGACGGATAGARATTGGGAGAAGGGTATCGACTTGGATAAGGGGATCGATTGAGTCCAGGGTGGGAGGGAGAGTACACTGTATATCCTAACAGGAGACTTTCAAGGTGTCTAAACCAATTACAGGTGATAACAATAATCTTGTAAGCATTGCAATCGGACTAAGTACAAACTAACTTTGAGTGGATGTCCTGGTCTGGTTGAGTAATGTGCTACTGAATTCTACACCAARTTTAAATCTGTACTCCATATGTTCACGGTTGAAAAGCTAGGCTAAAAGGACTATATTTACTTTTGACTTTCAGGAAATGTATATCAGAGAGCTAATTGGTGAGCCTCTCATTTCCTGGGTGCTCAAAACGGCAACAAATTCAACAGAGTTAGAGGCTAATCTACCCATTTCACCAAGAGCTACAGTAAATCTATTCCAGTTGATCCTCACTAGAACACACACAATGTTAACATTACATCAGAAACACATGGCTTTAAACACGTAGCCTAGACATGGTAGGATTGCAACACTAGACAGTTATAGGGTGAGTGAACGACGGAATTAAGCAGTTTAGGGAAAACGCAAAGAAAGAGAAAAAAGGAGGTACTTCACTAGATGTTTTGGGGTTCGAGGACAGATGAGTAGACAGCATAGACTTGTGGGTAGGACAAACAATTAAGAGGGAGAGGGCAATAACTTAACAATCTATGGTAGCATTGTTAAGAGACAAGTTACACAAAAGCCAAAGGAGAAAGTCAGGTTTGAAAGGAAGTGCCAAAGGGTGTAAAGTATTGTTCTACGGTACCTGAAGCAGAGCTGTCTAGTTCTCCAAGTATCTCTTTCAACACATCAGAAAGTTTAAAGGACGACGAAGGGGGTGGGAGGAATGGGAGGGAATTGTTGCTCACCGTCAAGAACAGAGCCATTTGAAKCGCCAACCTCCTTTTCCTCCCTCCCTCTGTCACTGAGACGTGTAAGTACCTGGTAGGTTAAAACTCTAAAATTAGAAGGTCGAAGTTCAACTAAAGACTAGCCTTGCTGGAATCAGGTTTGTTATTAAAGTAAATATGTGTCTTAGAAGAGTTGTCTACTAAACAAAACTGGTCATCAGTATTTAAGAAAAGCAAGTTGAAGCCAGTCAAGACAACTGAACTGTATCCGTGTCACTTCGCTACATTGTAGTTCGACTATCGTTTGCCTGTAAGAGGCATTTTAGCCAACTACACAACAACAACTTGGCAAACGTAATTTCAAAATTAACAATGTAATATTAAAAAATGGCTACAATAGTTTGAATAACAGACGTTGACCAACTTCCACAACTATTTTGCAATTTTGTTGCATGACCAAAACTGAATGTCTGCACACCATTGCAACCACAATTTGAGTTAAATGTTTGGAAATTGCAATACTTGTGAACAGCTCCATATTAATGACGTTAGTTAGCTTACATCCTAGCTAGCCAACCAAGCAATTGAGCTTTTCATAAATCAAATGTTAGCTAGCTAGTTCCATAACGACCTAGCTCACGGCTAGGTAAGTCAAGTCAAATTGATCAAGCTAGCTTCAGACAGCTAACGTTAGCTAAGCAATAGTACAATTTCCACCTCACCTTTTGTAATTTGCCCCGGTAGGACGTGTAGCTTGCTATCTGGAAAGCCAGCTTGGATGTCGAATGGTTTCAGTTGATCGGCTTCACTCTCACTTTAAACCCTCTTCGTTTTACCCACCGGTGTCAGTGCCTCACAGCATGTCCAGTCCCCATTTCCTCCCCTCTTTCTTGGATCCGACATTTAGCTAGATGTGTTCAATTGATTTATTTATCAACYTAGGAATTCACCGAGACTTGCAATATGCATCGTCCTTTTCACCACTGTTCTCCTACCAATCTGTCCAAGCCAGTATGTGTGTTTCACTGGCTCTTCACAGTATTTTTCATTTGACACCACCGAATTTTACACGCTCCATACTACTTCCGGATTGACTCATTAAGCAAGGCCAAGCCCCCTAACCTAGTCATGGCTAGAAGGGATCCAGCTTTTGTCAAATTAACGGCAAAAGTGTATTGTTTTGAATTTTACCTAAGCCTAACCCTTTTCCTTACCTTAATTCTCTTTACTTGCTGCGTAAATTCTAKCCTGCTGCGAAAAGTCAAATTTGACGTTAATCTGACAAAAGCMGTATCCTTTCTAACCTCCGCTTTCATCCTCATCCCCTTTACAATTTTCCCTAGCAACAAAGTGCCCTGACAACCGTCATAAGGGCGGTGGCGCTCCGGCGAAATTGGCAATTTTTCTGCTATCTGGGGTGTATTCATTACGTCTTGCAACGAAAACCGTTTYTCGTTTAAGAACCAAACAGCAAGAAAGTAAAACGGGGAGAGACCTACCTTTTTTTCGTTGGAAAATGTTTTCAATTTYAAGTAAACGGTTTCTGTTGCAAAACATTTCGCAACAGACGGAACGTTTTGTAACGTAATTGGCGTAATGAACACCCCCGTTGTGACTGGTCAGCAAGCAAGTAGGCCAAAGACAGTACCACCGAACAATGAGACAGATTTCACTGGATGTATAAATATGAAGCATCCGTTTGGCGTTTCCACTCAMTACCAAATATGGTAGTGAGAGGAAGCCCAGTGGGAGAAGATGGAACGAGATGGATTTTGTCCTACATTCTGCAAATGTTCTAATCGATTAAACATTTGATCTCAATACAGTTCTGTTTACCAAACTAGAATKTGTTATGAATATAGTGGACTGAGACTTGTAAACTTCCGCTATTGTCAAAGTTTTTAAAATGCGCGTTGTTTAGGAAGTCGAATTGAGTTATTGCACACGCGCATTTCAGGAGTAAGTGTTTCCTAATGGKAATATGCAGATATTTGCTAYAACGGGACAATTGGATCTCGCTAGCTCTGCCCACCTCCTTYCTTGTTCTGCCCACTATGACTCATCTGTTCCCTTTGGAAACGACAGGCTGTGATCTATCTTGGTTTAGTTATACAAATCTTTGACAGTACAGTACGAAGATGGGGGATTTCTATTGGAGAAGAAGTTTCTGCCTATCACCCTTCGGGATTCCATGGCGAAATTGTCTTGCTGAGCTCATGCGTACAAACACGGCAGGGTCTGAAYGTCGTCTCAGGCCGAACTGTGCATGCCGTCAAAAATCAAAGCCACGCATTCGATATAGTTGTTTTTGACGAAAATGAAAACGTGTGTCACTTGCACGAAGTGTTCAACTACTTAAGACATTTGCTCGAATCTATAGGTTCTGCCTTTAGAGTTCGAGAAAATTAACAACTAAGGAAGAATGGTTCTCTTCTCAAACCATTTGCATTTCCGGAAGTCTCGCGATGTTGTGCCTCTGAGTTTAGAAACTGTTAACGGAGTTGCCAACAACCGGATGCATCCGATTTTCAGGGATACAGTGTCGTTGCTACAGTCATAAACCCCGCCCATTTCGACTATTGATCTAATTAATGTGATTTTAAACTGCTTTATTTTAGGGGTTTAGTGAAGGTGGGTCATTTTTGACCCTTAGGACAAGGGGAGTGTAACCTAACCTTCACCACACTGCTAGCGATCCCGCGCTAGTCGGAACTAGGAAGCTCAGTTGCGCAAACCCACAGTTTCATCAGCTGTCCGGGTGGCTGGTCTCAGACAATCCTGCAGGTGAAGAAGCTGGATGTGGAGGTCCTGGGCTGGCGTGGTTACACGTGGTCTGCGGTTGTGAGGCCGGTTGGACCTACTGCCAAATTCTCTAAAATTATGTTGGATGGGGCTTATGGTAGAGAAATTAACATTAAATTCTCTGGCAACAGCTCTGGTGGACATTTCTGCAGTCGTGCATGCCAATTGTACAATCCCTCAAAATGTGAGACATTTGTGGCGTTGTCTTGTGTGACAAAACTGCACATTTTAGAGTGGCCTTTTATTGTCCCCAGCAAAAGATGCACCTGTGTATTGATCATGCTGTTTAATCAGCTTCTTGATATGCCACACCTGTCAGGTGGATGGATTATCTTGGCAAAGGAGAAAGGCTCACTAACAGGGATGTAAACAAATTTGTGCACAAAATTCGAGAGAAATAAACTTTTTGTACGCATGGAACATTTCTGGGATATTTTATTTCAGCTCATGAAACATGGGACCAACACTTTACATGTTGCATAAATGTTTTTGTTCTGTGTAATATTTGACTAAAACAAACATGTCAAACCTTTGCTTACATTTGTATACGATAACATACATCTCTCTATTATACGTGGGAATACTTTGGAACACATTTCCAAAATTAACATCACTTGGAGCTGATTTTCTGGTGTTTTATAGCCTTTTATGTAATTTTTTTTTTTATATATAATTCAATTAAAACACTTTTGCTCAGAACTTGGGGGGCTTGACTCCAAGCAAGGGTCACCACTGTAGTTATTCCAGGGCCTGCAGTTCTTGGTGTTCAATGGCAGGAAACCTGTTAGTCCATGATTGATATGTCCGATCCAGAGTTGAAGCCCTGCAGACAGACACTGTAGACAGTCAAGTTGTCCATGTAGAGGGAGGTCCTCTCTCACTGTGACTGTGTTTCAAATGGCACCCTATTCCCTACGTTGTGCACTACTTTAGACCAGGGTCCTATTCCCTACGTTGTGCACTACTTTAGACCAGGGACCTATTCCCTACGTTGTGCACTACTTTAGACCAGGGACCTATTCCCTACGTTGTGCACTACTTTAGACCAGGGTCCTATTCCTCACAGTGGTCATCACTAGTTAACCCCGCCTAGTTCTAAAATGTATCTTCTTCAAATCTGATTTTAAACCTAACCACACTGCTAACCTTATGCCTAACCCCAACTTAAAATAAATTGGCTATCGTAAAAAATTCATGAAAACAAAAATGTGCATTTAAAAAAATAAAAATAACTTTGACTGTGGGAACTAGTGAAAAACCCTACATAGTACACTAATTTTGACCAGAGTTGTGTTTCGGAGGTCCCTGTAGTGCTGACAGCTGCTCCTCAATGTTCCTCAGCTCCTGCTCCAAGGCTGATATCTAAACAGATACATTCCATTGTGGGGGAGAGAATGAAGGCGGATAATTTAACAGAAATACAAAGCAACGTCTCTTTCAAGAACATCTTCATCAATGGTTTCTGTCCCAAATGGCACCCTATTCCCTATATAGTGCACTACTTTTGACCAGAGCCCTATTCCCTATATAGTGCACTACTTTAGACCAGAGCCCTGTTCCCTATATAGTGCACTACTTTAGACCAGAGCCCTGTTCCCTATATAGTGCACTACTTTTGACCAGAGCCTTATGAGGTAATAGGATGCCATTTTGGATGTAAACAGTAGACATGCTGGTATGTCGGCCATTTTGCTCCAGCTTGCCCCAGTTTACATCAACACATTTGATCACAGGATGAAAGCAAGTTTGCTCACGTGACAAATACAAAAGGTTGTTATTGTGAGATCATGCACATGTTTTTTTTTCTATGGTTTGCAAATACTGGACTATCTAATGTCCCATACTACACATACTAAAAATGTCATGCTCAGCTACCGAACTCGTGATTTCCATGCCTGAATTAAAATGGTAAATCTATTTAATATTTAGAGGTCCGTCACCCCATTATTTCTATCTCTACTTGTCACATTCGTCCACTGCAAATCTACCATTCCAGTGTTTTACTTGCTATATTGTATTTACTTCGCCACCATGGCCTTTTTTTGCCTTTACCTCCCTTATCTCACCTCATTTGCTCACATTGTATATATACTTATTTTTCTACTGTATTATTGACTGTATGTTTGTTTATTCCATGTGTAACTCTGTGTTGTTGTATGTGTCGAACTGCTTTGCTTTATCTTGGCCAGGTCGCAATTGTAAATGAGAACTTGTTCTCAACTGGACTACCTGGTTAAATAAAGGTGAAATAAATAAACTAGAGTCAGTAGTACTTTATCATCACAAGCATCAGCAATGATTACAAAAACAAGGATCAATAACACGAGCAAACTGAGTTAAAAGTCCCATCATCCAGGGAGATTTCCCAACATGCCATATAGCTCGTTGTGTTGGTCACCGGGGACTGTGGCAAGTGAGTGTGTGAGGCATTCTGTCATTGGCCCGTTCATCTCACAAACACACACCCGTGCAACATTTCATGCACCCACTTCCCAGGTTTTTATATCTTACCTTGTTCTCGGTCTCTACCCTCACTCGCTCCGGAACCTTCTCTAAGTAGTTTGGCACACGGGTTCGAGAGAGGGACTGTTCCAGTTTAGAGAGGAGCTTCTCTCTGCGTTGGGAGAGCTGGAGACTAAGTTTGCCCACATTCACACCGCCCTGGAAGAAGGCAAAKAACTCAGTACCATATTACAATTGACCATTTCTAGAAATCTGTGCGATTACACCTAACCCGGAAGATTACCTGAACATTGAGGTGTAACTGACAGGAGTGGTCGACCACACCCACAGCACTGCCTTTAGGGGGAGGCGGAGCCGACGGGAAGGACAGGGAGCCGGCCCCCTGAGGACAGTGGAGGTGGAGCTTGGTGATTCGGCCCAGGGTCCGTACAGCAGGGCCAAAGTGGAGCAGGATCTGGGCTTGGCTGGGCGAACACACGGCCCACACTGGAACACAGAGGATATGRGATTTATTAGTATACATGATTAATGAGTATATATGATTATGATTAATAATAATCATTATTATGATATCATTCATATACATTCTAAAGAGAATCATGCCATGAAATAGTCTGTCAGAAAGATGGTCGATAATTTGACCATATTTAGATCAGGTTTTTTAGTCCAGCCTACACTAGAACAGACAGGAAACATAATCCTTATTTCTATGAAGGCTTTGTCACGTTGATGACTATATTATGACACCGTTATGACGTACAGTTGAAATCAAATGMCCCTGCCAGGGTGAATACACTGGTTCATCTAGTTCTAATGTATACAGTAATGCTCAGACGGAGACAGAACACTGTTTACATGATGATCATAACGTTCACAAGACAGAATMAGTTTTTCAGAGGGATGCTACATATCATAGATCAGATTTCAAATCAGGTTCTCTCCAGTATACAACTCAGCTTATATAACCATGTAGAACATGCAATGGTCACATTAAAGCACCGGTATAGGTCATCTGTCAAAACTCTGTGTGGTCGACTACTAAATCTGTGAGATCCAGGAAGTAAAGTGTTTGCGACAACAACTTATCCAATATCAGGCCAATAGACATAACATTCATCTATCCAGTTGAGCTAAGTTGTGACGTTCATGTGACAATGACTTACTGTCAGGCTTTTCCTTGGTCATGCCACACTGGGCCCTGAGGGACCTGGCTACTCTCACCACTTCCTGGACCAGAGTGAAGTCTGCTTCCTCCTGGGGGAAGTGCCAGTGTGCCTGGCAGGAAGTTGAGCAGGAATAACAAGACGGAGAGAGAGATAGAGGTAAAAAAAAAACAAGGAAGAAGAGAAACCAAAACCACAGAAGTGACTATTAGTTTCTCAGCACTAATGACATTACCATAGTACACTCTTAGAAAAAAGGGTTCTCCGGCTGTCCCCGTAAGATACCCTTTTTTGATCCAGGTAGAACCCTTTTTTGATCCAGGTAGAACCCTTTTTTGTTCCAGAGGGTTCTACATGGAATCTAAAATGATTCTACCTGTAAACAAAAATGGTTCTTCAAAGGTTCTCCTATGGGGACAGCCGAAGAAACATTTTAGGCTCTAAATAGCACCTTTTTTTCTAAGTCTCCAAGCCTCATAAGTGTAATGATCCACACAGCTCTATAGCCAATAGGATTTCATTAAGTCTATAGCTAAATGGGTATAAAGTGAGTGTGTGTATGTGTATCGATTAGTATCTACATAAACTCAGCAACAACAAAAAAATCCCTTTTTCAGGACCCTGTCTTTCAAAGATAATTCGTAAAAATCCAAATAACTTCACAGATCTTCATTGTAAAGGGTTTAAACACTGTTTCCCATGCTTGTTCAATGAACCATAACATTTTTTATGAACATGCACCTGTGGAATGGTCGTTAAGACACTAACAGCTTACAGACGGTAGGCAATTAAGGTCACAGTTATGAAAACTT
>NW_019942606.1:470867-473505 GCF_002910315.2 Salvelinus sp. IW2-2015 | reverse complement strand
GCATCCAAGCCAGTCTGCTTGAGCCAGGACTCTGACGCCGGAGCGTTGGGTCAGATCGACACAGTGCACACTGGGAGAGGTAGCCAGCAGAGAGAGCAGGAGGTCAGGCTGTTCTCTACACTGTGTGTCTGCTCTCTCCTGGCCTCTCCTCCCTTCATGCCCTTCCTCACTGAGGAGCTGTGCAGAGGCTCTACCTTCTCAGGGGAGAGGGTGGTGATAGCGCCGTGGCTAGCTTGTGTCTACACCATACCCCAGTCTTCACAAACTGGTAGAGAGTAGATAGGGGGTAAAGGGGGGTCCTAGTCAGTTGCACAACTGAAATGTGGGTAGTAAAAACTCGAGCAAAAAAAAAGAAACGTCCTCTCTCTGTCAAACTGTGTTTATTTTCAGCATGTGGTAATATTTGTATGACATAATAAGATTCAACAACTGACGACAGAACTGAACAAAGTTCCACAGACATGTAACTAACAGAAATGGAATAATGGGTCCCTGATCAAAGGGGGGTCAAAATCAAAAGTAACAGTCAGTATCTGGTGTGGCCACCAGCTGCATTAAGTACTGCAGTGCATCTCCCCTCATTGGACTGCACCGAATTTGCCAGTTCTTGCTGTGAGAAATTACCCACTCTTACCAAGGCACCTGCAATTTCCCGGACATTTCTGGGGGGAATTGCCCAGCCTCACCCTTGATCCAACAGGTCCCAGACGTGCTCAATGGGATCAAGATCCGGGCTCTTTGCTGGCCATGGCAGAACACCTACATTCTGTCTTGCAGGAAATCACGCATAGAACGAGCAGTATGCTGGCTGGCATTGTCATGCTGGAGGTCATGTCGGATGAGCCTGCAGGAAGGGTACCAAATGAGGGAGGAGGCATGGTCTTCCCTGTAACGCACAGCGTTGAGATTGCCTGCAATGAACAACAAGCTCAGTCCGATTGTGCTGTGACACACCGCCCCAGACAATGACGGACCCTCCACCTCCAAATCGATCCCGCTCCGGAGTGCAGGCCTCGGTGTAACTCTCATTCCTTCGACGATAAACGCGAATCCGACCATCACTCCAGGTGCGACAAAAACCGCGACTCGTCAGAGAAGAGCACTTTTTGTAAGTCCTGTCTGGTCCTGCGACGGTGGATTTTACCCATAGGCGACGTTGTTGCCGTGATGTCTGGTGAGGACCTGCCTTACAACAGGACCTGCCTACAAGCCCTCAGTCCAGCCTCTCTCAGCCTATTGTGGACAGTCTGGCACTGATGGATGGATGGTGCGTTCCTGGTGTAACTCGGGTAGTTGTCATCCTTTACCTGTCCCGCAGATGTGATGTTCGGATGTACCGATCCTGTGCAGGTGTTGTTACACGTGGTCTGCAACTGTGAGGACGATCAGCTGTCCGTCCTGTTCCCTGTAGCGCTGTCTTAGGCGTCCCACAGTACGGACATTGCAATTTATAAAACTAAGGCATGTTCACGCAGATGAGCAGGGACCCTGGGCACTTTCTTTTGGTGGTTTTCAGAGTCAGTAGAAAGGCCTCTTTGGTGTCCTAAGTGAGAGAGAGAGAGACCAAGAGAGAGAGAGAGACCAAGAGAGAGAGAGAGAGAGAGAGAGAGCAAGTTAAATAGAAAGACTTGTAGAGATCGGGGGAAGACACAGTTAGAGAGAAGACAGAGCGTTTCTCTTCAGTCCTTGATGTCCGTTACTAAACTACAGTCCATGACAGATTCTCCTCACCAGGTAGATGTCACACAGGCTGTGCAGCCAGAAGGAGTGCAGGGCAGCAGTAACAGAGTGGAGTTCATATCTCTCAAAGCCCTGCTCACACTGGAGCACAGTGCTATAGAGCCTAGAACAAACCCACTGGTCCATACTGTTCAGAGGAGAGGTCTGGACAGAAAGAGAGAGAGAGAGGAAGGGAGAGAAAGAGAGAGAGGGAAAGAGACCGAGAGAGGGAGGGAGAGAGAGTCATATTTACAATATATATTTCCAGCTATTACCAGATTTCCATCCCACCTTTTTATGCCAGTAAAAATGTCTGATAGAAAATGTCACAACAGGCCTGATGGAAACAGAACATTTGTCAGTGAACTTTCCAAATGTCAACAAAACAAAATACGCTAACCAACGTGGGATCTTTTTGCATCTATAAAATGAAAGAAATGGCGGGGGAAATTCCTTTATGCGTAAATATTGATATCATAACCATCACATCAAAGTAAACGTGTAGTCACACGATGATATGTTGTGTGGMCCTCCCACTACGACTCGGGAAAACATGCAGTTTACTAGGCTACAGATGAAATTAGTTAGGATGATTCGATGCTTGCCTGCCTTTTGACAATAAAAGTCATCTTTCTCTTTTGTCCATAATAATGTCATCATGTAGGTAGCCTGTATCTGTGAGCTGTTGGCTAGAGAGCACGTACCAAGACCAGAGTGGGCAATTTGTTTTGGAACAAAATGATCAGAAGGGTTATAAATGAGATGGAAAGACATTTAACTTGTATTTTTTTATTCGTTACATGGGAATCTAAGGTATTTGTATATGCTCTACGTCATCACAGCCTGTTATCTGGGAATGGGAACATCTCTGCTCTACGTCATCACAGCCTGTTATCTGGGAATGGGAACATCTCTGCTC
>NW_019942606.1:468266-470207 GCF_002910315.2 Salvelinus sp. IW2-2015 | reverse complement strand
TGCTCTACGTCATCACAGCCTGTTATCTGGGAATGGGAACATCTCTGCTCTACGTCATCACAGCCTGTTATCTGGGAATGGGAACATCTCTGCTCTACGTCATCACAGCCTGTTATCTGCAACAAGTCCATTTAATGGGAACATCTCTGCTCTACGTCATCACAGCCTGTTATCTGGGAATGGGAACATCTCTGCTGGGAAAATAAACACTGTTTTWATGCGGATTTTAGAATATTTCGCATGAAAATCCGTCGGCCAATGGCGAAAGTACAAAAAAAAAATCAGAATTAAGATATGACGTAATTGTTTAAAGCACTACCCACTGACTGTTTAAAC
Source organism: Salvelinus sp. IW2-2015 (assembly GCF_002910315.2). NCBI lineage: Eukaryota > Metazoa > Chordata > Actinopteri > Salmoniformes > Salmonidae > Salvelinus > Salvelinus sp. IW2-2015. Next base: position 469,871 of record NW_019942606.1, on the reverse strand, counting down.
TACGGCATGCGACGTGGTTCAATGTGCCYATAAAAATCAGCACAATCTACAGTTTTMGTTTTTCTAATTGCCTGGCATCCGGAAGCTACAAATAGGGATCATGTAAACTCTGCTAATGACCATAKCAKAAAAGAGTACCGGAGAGAAATGTACGATACGGAGAGAACGAGCAAAACGAGGAATTTGTGTTAAGTGCACYTTGGCCGCCATCTTTATGCCCCTCGACTACTGTATGGAAACCTAGTTTATAACAAACAGGAATTAAGGAATTTAAATGAAAATCTGTGATTATTATGGGGAGAATCCTAACTTCCACAGTCACATTTTCACTTTAGTCTCCCAGTGACATTAATGCAGGACGAAGTGAAAATGTGACATGAACATGGATATAATATTGTCATGTCTGTTGGTGTTCCACTACAGTATAAATCTAATCCATTACCTGTTCCACTGTTCCCAGTTCAGCCCCTCTGTCCTCCAGTACACCCAGCGTGAATCTCACTGTCTGCCACATCTTGTTACAGAAGTGTCTACAGCTCAGCACCTGGGACACGGACAGACTGATGTCCTCACCTGATGGACGGACGGACAGACACAGCATGAGAGACAGTGACATTGTAGCTATGGAAACAAACAGTTTTTTGTGTGTCAGAACTTTGGAAGACTACCTGGGCTATTCTCAAGGGAAAAACTACAAAGAGACCTGGAGTTTGACAAATAGACCTCTTTCATCAGATAAAACACCTGAAGTGAGAGAGACTATGGGAGTCACTCACCCTGGGCCTTGTAAGAGCAGAGTCACTCACCCTGGGCCTTGTAAGAGCAGAGTCACTCACCCTGGGCCTTGTAAGAGCAGAGTCACTTCATCTGGGCGCTTGTTAGAGCAGAGGTCACCTCACACCACTGGGATCGTTCGTAAAAGAGCAATTCATCGACCCTGGGCCTCTGTGTAAGATGCAGAGTCACTCGAGTCTGGGCCTTGTAAGAGGCAGTCCATCGCCCGTGAGGTCCTTGTACAGCAGTCACTCACACTGCTGGGTCTTGTAAGAGGCACGAGTCCACTCACTCCTGTGCTTGGTAAAGGAGATCAAGATCACTCACCACCTTGGGCCCTTGTAAGGTAGCAGTGCACTCGACACCCTGGGCGCTTGTAAGAGCAGTCACTCACCCTGGCTGTAAGAGCAGATCCCCCCCCCCACACTGCACCCTGGGCTTGTAAGCAAGAGTCACTCACCCTGGGCCTTGTAAGAAGCAAGTCACTCACCTGGGCCTTGTAAGAGCAGAGTCACTCACACCCTGGGCCTTGTAAGAGTAGTCACTCACCCTGGGCCTGTAAGAGCAGAGTCACTCACCCTGCGGCTTGTAAGAGCAGTCACTCACCCTGGGCCTTATAAGAGCAGGTGTCACTCACCCTGGGCCTTGTAAGAAGCATCTCACCTGGCCTTGTAAGAGCAGAGTCACTCACCCTAACGGGCCTTGCTAGAGCCAGGTCACTCCACCTGGTGGCCTTGTTAAGAGCCAGTCACTCACCCTGGCTTGGTAGGCAGCAGTCACTACCGCTGGGCCTTGAAGAGGCAGAGTCCACATTCACCCTGGGCCTTGTGA
>NW_019942606.1:459636-468241 GCF_002910315.2 Salvelinus sp. IW2-2015 | reverse complement strand
TCACCCTGGCCTTGTAAGAGCGAGTCCCCCACTGCACCCCTTGGGCTTGTAAGAGGCAGTCACTCCCCCTGGGCCTTGTAAGAGCAAAGCTCACTCACCCTGGGCTTGTAAGAGCAGAGTCACTCCACTCCTGGGCCTTGTAAGAGTAGTCACTCACCCTGCGGCCTTGTAAGAAGCAGAGTCACTCACCCTGGGCCTGTAAGAGCGAAGTCACTCACCCTGGGCCTTGTAAGAGCATGTCACTCACCCTGGGGCTGAAGCAGTCTCGGCCTTGTAAGAGCATGAGTCACTCACCCTGAACGGGCTTGCTAGCAGATATGGCCGTAGAGCCGTCACTCACCCTGGGCTCTGTAGAGCAGGAGTCACTCACCCTGGGCCTTGTAAGAGCAGAGTCACTCACCCTGGGCCTTGTAAGAGCAGAGTCACTCACCCTGGGCCTTGTAAGAGCAGTCACTCACCCTGGGCCTTGTAAGAGCAGAGTCACTCACCCTAGGCCTTGTAAGAGCAGAGTCACTCACCCTGGGCCTTGTAAGAGCAGAGAGCGAATCGGAGCGCGTCAGTACCACACTCTGGGATCCCCTTAGGGAAGTCTTTCCTCTGGACGCCATAGGGGACAGAGAGACAGGAGTCAGGGGGCTGTATCCCAAAATGGCACCCTAGTCCCTATTCWGCACACTACTTTAGGGCTTTGGTCATGTGGAATAGGGTGCCYTTTGGGACACAGTCAGGGAGAGAGAGCACGGAGGAAGTAAATGAACATGCCCACTCAGACGGAACTACCACAAATGACTGAGAGGAGGGAGTCGAGGGACGTCGAGGGACTGACCTGCGCTTCCATGGCAACCATGCTCTCACGAGGGTCAAGGTTGCCCTCCTTCACTTTCTCTTGGAGCCTCTGGGGGGGTGAGGAGAGAGAGAACAAATGTGTGGTTTAAATTGGTAAAAAACACAAACACATTTCTTTCCACAAGGTTGTAGGGTGAGACAGGGATGCAGCTTGAGCCCCACCCTCTTCAACATACATATCAATGAARTGGCGAGGGCACCAGAACAGTCTGCAGCACCCGGTCTCACCCTACTAGAATCTGAAGTCAAATGTCTACTGTTTGCTGATGATCTGGTGCTTCTGTCCCCAACCAAGGAGGGCCTACAGCAGCACCTAGATCTTCTGCACAAATTCCATCTAGACACCGTTGCCCTAGAGCACACAAACTACACATACCTCGGCCTAAATATCAGCGCCACAGGTAACTTCCACAAAGCTGTGAACGAGCTGAGAGACAAGGCAAGAAGGGCATTCTATGCCATCAAAAGGAACATACAATTCGACATACCAATTAGAATCTGGCTWAAAATACTTGAATCAYTRATAGAYCCCATTGCCCTTTAWGGRTGTGAGGTCTGGGSTCCGCTCACCAACCAACAATTCACAAAATGGGACAAACACCAAAATTGAGATTCTGCATGCAGAATTCTGCCAAAATATCTTCAGTGTACAACGTAAAACACCAAATAATGCATGCAGAGCAGAATTAGGCCGATACCCGCTAATTATCAACATCCAGAAAAGAGCCGTTAAATTCTACAACCCCCTAAAAGGAAGCGATTCCCAAACATTCCATAACAAAGCCATCACCTACAGAGAGATGAACCTGGAGAAGAGTCCCCTAAGTAAAACTGGTCCTGGGGCTCTGTTCACAAACAGAAACAGACCCCACAGAGCCCCAGGACAACAATACAATTAGACCCAACCAAATCATGAGAAAACAAAAAGATAATTACTTGACATATTGGAAAGAATTAACAAAAAACTGAGCAAACTAGGATGCTATTTGTCCCTAAACAGAGAGTACACAGTGGCAGAATACCTGACCACTGTGACTGACCCAAACTTAAAGAAAGCTTGACTATGTACGACTACAGTGAGATAGCCTTGACTATTGAGTAAGGCCGCCGAAGCAGATCTGGCTCCTCAAGAGAAGACATGCTATGTGCTCATGCACCACAAATGAGGGGAACTGAGCTTGCACTTCCTAACTCCTCCCATGCATTGACCGATTCAGAGAGCCACATTTTTCCCTTCAGTTCCACATCCACCAAAGATATTGTGAAAACGCTAACCATTAATTTTGAGTAAACTCCCTATCTACTGCGTGATACCCAGTGTCCATCACCAGCGCAAGACGTGTGACTGTGCCACAGAAAAGGTCAATTGAAGATCAAACACCATTGTGAGATAGCGAACCCATATTATGTTATTTAGTTTCCCTTCTGTTACTTTAATAACTATTTTGCACATCTTTACAACACTTGTATTATACATATTATGACATTGATGTCTTCATTCTTTGGATGTATGTTTACTGTTCATATTTTTGTATTTTTATTTTGTTTATTATTTACTAACTTGCTTTGCTGTAAATATGTTTCCATGCCAATAAAGCCCCTTGAATTGATTGCGAGACAAATAGGGGAGAGAAGAGACAGAATAGAAAAGACATAGTGGTCGAGCGAAAGACGAGCGAATAGGAGAGGAAGACTATGGCAGAAGTGGAAGCGATGACGAGAAGCTATAGAGAGAGAGAATAGGAGAGAGAGACATAAATAGTGGGAGGAAAGAAGAGAGATGATAGGAGAGAAGACATAAAATAGTGGGAGACAGAAAGGAGAAGAGTAGGAGAGAGAAGACATAAATAGTGGAGAGAGAAAGAGGAAGATAGGAAGAGAGACAATAAATAGTGGGAGAAAGAGCAGAGAGATAGGGAGAGAACGACATAATAGTAGGAGAGGAGAGTTGGGAGTAGAGTTTTAATATGTCTTACTTTTGTAATTCTTGCTCAGTAAAATTTAGAATGGGAGAGCTCCACTACAGGGCAGATTGCCCAAGCGCTTATTCCACTGCAGCAAGACAATCCTCTACTCTCCTCACCCTTTCTCTCCCTCTCGTTGGTTTTTTACAGCCCAAGATGATCAATTCTGTGTCAGTTATTCCTTCACCACCTTATTTACTGTTCTAATAAGATTGCGTTTACTTCCTAACGCGTGCTCTCTGTCGTTCTCCGTAACCCGTCCTCCGTCGTCACTCCTAACAGTCCTCACTCCTAACACGCCTCCGTTCGTCACGCCTAAACGTCTCATCCTAACTCCCGTCGTCATCTCACCCTCGCGTCCCCTAACACGTCCTCGGCTCATCCCTAACACTCTTCCGTGTCCCCTAAGCCTCCCCTAACACGTCCTCTGTCGTCCTCCTAACACGTCCTCCTCGTCACTCTAACACGTCCTCCGCGTCCTCCTAAACACGTCCTCCGTCGTTCACTCCTTACACACGTCTCCGTCGTCACCTACACGTCCTCCGTCGTTACTCCTAACACACGTCTCCGTCGTCCTCCAAGCACGTCCTCCGTCGTCACCCTCCACACGTCTCTGTTCGTCACTCCTAACACGTCCTCTCGTCAGTCTCAGTCGTCTCACTACACGTCCTCCGTCGTCACTCCTACACGTCTCCGTCGTCACTCCTGACACGTCCTCCGTCCGTCACTCCTAACCACGTCTCTCGTGCACTCCTAAACACTCCTCCGTCGTCACTCCTAAACACGTCCTCCGTCTTACTCTCACGTCCTACCGCTCATACACATACAGACTCCTCCGTCGTTCCTCCTAACACGTCCTCCTTCGTACTCCTACCCTCTCTCCTAACACGTCCTCGTCGTCACTCCTAACACTCCTTCGTCGTCACCCCTAACACTCCTCGTACTCCTTAACGTCCTCGGTGTCCTAACACGTCGTCTTTACTCTAAACGTCCTCCGTCGTCACTCTAACACGTCCCTCCGTCTTACTCCCTAACACTTGTCGTCCTCTTCAGTCTCGCTCGACCTCCTAACACTCCTCCGTCGTCACTCCTAACACGTCCTCCGTCGCTTAACTCCTACACGTCTCTGTCTTTACCCTCCGTCTCTCTTGTAACGTCCTCTGTCGTTACTCCTAACCGTCTCTGTCTGTTACTCCTTAACCGTCCTTGTCGTTACTCCTCACACGTCCTCTGTCGTTACTCCTAAACCTCCCTGTCGTTACTCTCACGTCTCGTCTTACTCCTCTAAACACGCCCTCTGTCGTTACTCCTAAGTCCCTGTCTCTCTCGTCTCTGTACTTTCCTAACAAGGTCCTCTGTCCTCCCGGCCAGGGACAGTCTGGACTTGTGTGTACCTCAGAGAGATGCCAGAGTAACATCTAAACGGGTCGTGTGACATTTCCCAGGAATTTCTCATTCTTCCTGCATGCTTATCCCTCACCAGGGTGGAGGATCACCCTGGAGAGGAGGAGAACAGACGAGTGAGAGAGAGGAATAGAGAGATGGGGGGAACAGAGAGGGAGGTAAGAATAGGGGCTCTATTTATCTTTATCAGACACTGTTGTTGTGTACAAACCTGGTTTAATATCAGACCCCTTGTCGTTAACTATCAGACCCCATTGTCGTTAATGTCAAACCCCGTTGTCGTTAATGTCAGACCCGTTGTCGTTAATGTCAGACCCTGTTGTCGTTAGTATCAGACCCTTGTTGATTTGTGCAGTTCGTCTGGACTGGATGTTATGAGGTGTTATCTACCTGTTTGAAGGGACTCAATGTTATGAGGTGTTATCTACCTGTTTGAAGGGCAGCTGCCCAGTCAGTTCTGTGCCAAGCATCACCATCCTGGCCACCCAGAAGAAGATGAGGTCACTTCCTGTTTCCAGGATAGTGTTGGGTAGAATTGCCTCAGGTCACTTGTCTGTGGGGCATATTTGTTAGGGGACAACACGTCAAGTAGAGGAAGTGTGGGCACTATATGGGGCATATTTAGTGGTTGATGTCATGAGTCCTAGGCAATACATTGGATGCCTGAAAAAGCACTCTATTCCTATATAGTGCACTACTTTTAGACCAGAGCCCTATGGAACCCTATTCCCTACATAGTGCACTACTTTAGACCAGAATCCTATGGAACCCTATTCCCTACATAGTGCACTACTTTAGACCAGATCCCTATGGGAACAAGGTGCCATTTGGGACACAGATTTTCTTTGTTGTGAAAAGTGACCCATATGGGGGGGGGGGGGGTGCAAGTCAAGTACCTGCTGTGGCCAGCCCAACATGGCAAAGGGGAAGAGCCCTGAGGAGAACCAGGTGTCCAATACAATCAGGGTCTGACATGGAGAGAGTAAGGAAGAGAGCGTAAATGAGCCAATAGAAAACAAACAATACTCTCACAACACCACAGGGACTCTGAGTCATTGTTGTGCTACAAACAATACAATGTGTTATGTGACAGCAGATCTTATTAAGGTGAGTCACCCTGAGTCAGTGTTAATGGTGTCAGCAGTCACCACGAGTCAGTGGAATGGTGTCAGCAGTCACCCCGAGTCAGTGTAATGGTGTCAGTAGTCACCCCAAGTCAGTGGAATGGCTGTCAGTAGTCACCCTATGCAGTCAGTGGAATGGTGTCAGCAGTCACCCTGAGTCAGTGTAATGGTGTGCAGCAGTCACCCTGAGTCAGTGTAATGGTGTCAGCAGTCACCCGAGTCAGTGTAATGGGTGTCAGCAGTCACCCCGAGTCAGTGTAATGGTGTCAGCAGTCACCCCGAGTCAGTGTAATGGTGTCAGCAGTCACCCCGAGTCAGTGAATGGTGTCAGCAGTCACCCCGAGTCAGTGGAATGGTGTCAGTAGTCACCCCGAATCAGTGTAATGGTGTCAGCAGTCACCCGAGTCAGTGGAATGTGTCAGCAGTCACCCTGAGTCAGTGTAATGGTGTCAGCAGTCACCCTGAGTCAGTGTAATGGTGTCAGCAGTCACCCTGAGTCAGTGTATAGGTGTCAGTGTATGGTGTTGCAGTCACCCTAGTCTAGTGTAATGGTGTTAGCAGTCACCCTGAGTCAGTGTAATGGTGTCAGCTGTCACTCCATATTTTCCAGCAGCCCGCTCTCTGGCCTCCTCCTCACTCCGGCCCCAGACCCAGAGCTCCTGAGGGAAATAACACACACAATAAATAATGTTTGTTTACAATACAGATGTTTGTTTACAATACAGAAATATGACCGTTGATAAGTGTGACTGTGAGAGTGTGACTGTGAGAGTGTGACTGTGAGAGTGTGACTGTGAGAGTGTGACTGTGAGAGTGTGACTGACAGAGTGTGACATCCAGCTTGAAACATGCAGTGCACCTCCTGAGTGTCAGTAGAATCTGGGAGAGTCATTCGATAGGCTGGAATCTGATGACCCCACCAAAGCTGCCTGGAAATGCACCAATCACTGACGTGGAAAACACAAACAGGCATCACATTGTTAAAACCACATAAGTCATAACAAGGACTATTTTAATAAAACCAGGGGTCAAAGAGCAACAACAAAACGATGAAGATGTCAGGGCCTGGTGTCGCTCAGCACAGACGTCAGCTAGTCCAGCAGGAAGACAAACAAACGGACTTGTTGTTGCTTCTCTCACACGTCACACTATTGTTCAGTTCAGTTTGGAATATAAATTCAGTTTGGAATATAAATCTGGCTGACATCCTAGTTGGAAGGTTTTTTGGGCGGGAACCTGTGATATTTAGAAAAGTAATACTTTCTCCACTCTACTGACCTGATGTTGGACAGCCAGCTACTCCATGTTTTGGTGTAGAAGTGAGGAACGATCTCTAACTGTCCCTCATCTACTGCCTGAGGGAGAGGAGAGAGAGACACAGAGAGAGGGAGAGAGACAGACAGAGAGGGAGAGAGAGAGAGACAGAGAGAGGAGGAGAGAAAGAGGAGAGAGAGAGAAAGAGGGTGGAGAGAGAGAGGAAGAGAGAGAGAAAGAGAAGAGGGGGAGAGAGAGAGAAACAGTGCCATGCATTACATACTCTTCATTGACATGTGCAAATGATCAATAGACCCTCTCACCCACACAGACCCTCTCACCCACACAGACCCTCTCACCTACACAGACCCTCTCACCTACACAGACCCTCTCACCCACACAGACCCTCTCACCCACACAGACCCTCTCACCTACACAGACCCTCTCACCTACACAGGGCAGTGGTTAAAAGCAGTGCACTATGTAGGGAATAGGGTGCCACTTAAGCAGACATGCTGAGGTGACCTACAGCAAATGCTACAACACAAAGAGATAGTCAAATCACCTGTATGGCTCTCTGGGCCATCTCTCCACAACGCACAAACCACTGCTTCTTCAACAGAGGTTCGATGACATCCCCAGAGCGACTGACACACAGGACGGGGAAAGAGGACAAGAGAAATATTTAGCAGAATAACACAAAATAGCTTTACCATAGCAACTGGGTGTGGCCTTTATGGTGAGCTCAGTAGGATGGTAAACAAGATGCTGACGATCCTGACGTGTTACCCTGACGTGTTACCCTGACGTGTTACCTGTTCTGTTACTCAGTTCATTTTGGGTAACTGATGTGATTTCTATGTGAAATTGCAGGAGATGGGCGTTCTTGATGAACAGCAGGTAACCTACATCTAACCCATATCTCATCTAACCCATATCTCATCTAACCCCTTAAACCATATCTCATGTAACCATATACTAATTGACTCATATCTCTCTACCCATATCTCATCTGTACACATATTACATTACTGACTAAACAAAACAGGTTTCTGGGATAACTGACGAGAAATGATTCCTTTGGCAGCAATTCTGAGTGTGGTGATTCATTCACTTTCCTCTGTGGAAAAAAACTATCGTCTGTATTTCACTTGTAAACATATTGTCTTTCACTGCAAAAGAATCACGTTTTAATTTATCCATAATCTGGATTTGGATTTATGAGGGCCTACATTATGTGATTCGAACACCATTTCTTGTCTCAAGAGAGGGGAACAGACATGTAAATGTCTCCTCTACTGCAGACAGGTAAGACATGTATAGATTAGAGACAGTGAATCTCTACCTGCAGACAGGTAGAAACATGTATAGATGTAGACACAGTGAATCTCTACTGAGACAGGTAAAAGCATGTATAGAGTAGAGACAGAAGTGAAATCTCTACCTGCAGACAGGTAAGACTGTATACGATGTAGACACAGTGATTCTCGACTGCAGACAGGTAAGACATGTATGATGTAGACACAGTGAATCTTAACCTGCAGGACAGGTCAGAATGATAAGATGTAGACAGTGATCTTACTGAGACAGGTAGAAGACATGTATAGATGTAGACGTGACTCTACCTGCAGAAGGTAAAGACATGTATGTAAGACACAGTGAATCTCTACCTGCAGACAGGTAAGACATGTATAGATGTAGACACAGTGAATTCTTTAACTGCAGACAGGTAAAGACATGTATAGGATGTAGAGACAGTGAATCTCTCCTGCAGACAGGTAAGACATGTATACGATGTAGACAGTGAAATCTTACCTGCAGACAGGTAAAGACATGTTATGATGTGAGCAGTGAATCTCTTCCTGCAGACAGGTAAAGACATGTATAGATGTAGACACAGTGAATCTCTACCTGCAGACAGGTAAAGACATGTAAGATGTAGACACAGTAAATTTCTACCTGCAGACGGTAAAATGGCATGATCCTTCTCCTCTGAAAAGCATACTTCTCTGT
>NW_019942606.1:457759-459611 GCF_002910315.2 Salvelinus sp. IW2-2015 | reverse complement strand
CCATATCTCATCTGTACACATATCTCATCTAACCCAATCTCATCTGACCCATATTCTCATCTAACCCCATATATCTCATCTAACCCATATATCTCATCTAACCCATATCTCATCTAACCCATATCTCATCTGACTCATATCTCATCTAACCCATATCCTGTCAGTGCATCGATCACTTGTTCTCTGGCATCAAAACGCTTCACTCCCTGAGAAGAGCAGTGTGATGGAGGGAAAGGTTAGATATCTCTCAGATAACTGCCAGACAGAACAGAAACTGACAACAACAATCTCTGAATGAGATAGTGTACCTCCAGCCATTGGCCACAGAGAGGGGTCATTGTGCCATCTCCTCCAATCACAGTGAGGCGAGGAAGAGAGTGCCGCTGGGAAAGCAGGAAGTCAGTGTGGTCGTGTGCTGGAGTAACCTTTACAGCACCTGAGAAACACAGACAGAGACAGACAAAGAGAAAGAGAGAGACAAACAGACAGGACAGACAGAGAAAAAGACAGACAGACAGACGGACAGACAGAGAAAGACAGAGAGACAGACGGACAGGACAGACAGGACAGACAGGACAGACAATGAGGAATGTCTTTCAGAAGAATCTTTGTTTAGTAATAACACTAACATATCCTTTAGCATAACTAGCTTGTTCCTGACGCATTGCTGTTCAAATTCCATCAGATCATTATCCAGTCAGAGCATCAAGCCCGTTCCTGTACCTGTACCCAGCTCCATGTCCACCATAGTGTCAGTGATGATGGGTAAGAGTCGGTCAGTGAAGGGGTGTCTGCACTGTTTACCATGAACTGCCTGCAAGACAAATAGTAGTGAAACATTTAGAAGAAGTCCCAGCTAAAAGACAACTAGTAAATCATACACAGTGGTACAATAAAGATACATTTTCTGTGTTTGACTAGAAGGTCTGACGCCAAACATGTATGGGTAAATCATTTTAATCTGAAGCCAGATATCGAGGGTCCTCAGGACTTAATCTGAAGTATACTAGCCTGATATCGAGGGTCCTCAGGATTTAATCTGACAGGTATACTTGCCTGATATCGAGGGTCTCAGGACTTATCTGAGTATACTAGCGCTGATATTCGAGGGTCCTCAGGATTACATCTGAAGTATACTAGCCTGATATCGAGGGTCCTCAGGATTTAATCTGAAGTATACATCTAGCCTGATATCGAGGGTCTCCAGGATTTAATCTGAAGTATAACTAGCCTGATATCGAGGGTCTCAGGATTTAATCTGAAGTAGTACTAGCCTGATATCGAGGGTCCCTCAGGATTAATTCTGAAGTATACTAGCCTGATATCGATGGGTCTCAGGATTTAATCTGAAGTTACTAGCCTGATATCGAGGGTCCTAAGGCTTAATCTGAAGTTACTAGCCTGATATCGAGGGTCCTCAAGGACTTAATCTGAAGTATAGCTAGCCTGATATGAGGGTCCTCAGGACTTAATCTGAAGTATACTAGCCTGATCGAGGGTCCTCAGGATTTAATCTGAAGTATATCTAGCCTGATATCGAGGGTCCTCAGGATTAATCTGAAGTATACTAGCCTGATATCGAGGGTCCTCAGGATTATATCTGAATATAACTAGCCTGATATCGAGGGTCTCAGGATTAATCTGAAGTATACTAGCCTGATATGAGGGTCCTCGGATTAATCTGAAGTATACTAGCTGATATCGAGGGTTCCTCAGGATTTAATCTGTAAGTATAACTAGACTGATTATCGAGTTGGGTCCTCAGGACTTAATCTGAAAGTATACTAGCCTGATATCGAGGGTCCTCAGGATTAATCTGAAGTATATCTAGCCTGATATCGGGGTCTGCAGG
>NW_019942606.1:439051-456664 GCF_002910315.2 Salvelinus sp. IW2-2015 | reverse complement strand
TCATATCAATATACCCACCTCTCATATAATATACCACTGCCGCATACACACCTCTCTAGGATATCAACCTGCATACAATATACACCACCTCTCAGTATCACCCTTACACACATCAACCTCTCATATCAATACAACACCTCTCATATCACATACCACACTCTCATATCAATATATACACACACTCTTCATATCAATATACACACCTCTCATATCAATATACACACCTCTCATATACAATATCACACTCTCAATATCCAATATCCACACACCTCGTCATATAAATATACACATCCTCTCACTATCAATATACACACCTTTCTCATATCACTATACACACTCTCATTATATACAGTATACATCAACCGTCTCATATAAATACTACACACCTCTCATATCAATATACACACCTTCTCATCCACACCTCTCATATAAACTATGACACTCTCATATAAATATCACAACACTCTCATATCATATACCCACCTCTCATATACATACAGCACACCTCTCATATCAATACACACACCTCTCATATACAATACACACACCTCTCATATAAATACACCACACCTCTCATATATCAATATACACACCTCTCATATCAATATACACACCTCTCTCATATCAATATTACACACCTCTCATTCAATCACACACCTCTCATATAATAACACCCCTCCTATAAATACACCACCTCTCATATCAATATCACACACCCTCTCATATCAATAATACACACTCTCATATCAATATACCACCTCTCATACACCTCTCATATATCAATATAGCACACCTCTTATCAATCCACAAGCACCTCTCATATCAATATACACACCTCTCATAATCAATCATACACACCTCTCATATAAATATACACACCTCGCATAATCATATACACCCCTCTCATATCATACACACACTCTATATACAATACACACCCCTCTCAATATCAATACACACACTCATATAATATACACACCACTCATATCAAATATACATCAACACTCTCATATCAATATAACACCTCTCATATCAATATACACACTCTCAATTCAATATACACACCTCTCATATACAATATCACACCTCTCATATAATAATCACCCTCTCATATCAATATACACACCTCTCATATTCATATAATACACCACCTCTCATATAAATACACACACATCTCATCTCATATCAACTCTCCATAATACCCCCTCTCATATAATACACACACCTCTCAATACAAAACCTCCAAAATACACACACCTCTCATATAAATCATACACCATCTCATATCAATGAACACCCTCTCGATATCAATATAACACACTCTCATATCACACCTCATTATACTACCCTACTATATAATACCCCTATATCAACACTCGCTCATATCAATATACACACCTCTCATATATACACATTACACACCTCGTCATATAAATATATACCACACCGTCTCATCATAAAACATCATAATACACTACACCTCTCCTATAATTATAAGTTATACTACTATCCCTCTCATATAAATACACACACCTCTCATATAGATACAACACACTCTCATAAATTAATACAAGCTCTCTCATTTCATACACACACCTCTATTTCAACCTCTATAAATACACACACTCATATAAATTACACAGATGCTATAATTCTCATATACATATACCACACTTCATATCAACATACACACCCTCGTATATCAAAGTATACACGCTCTCATCTCAATATACACACCTCTCAATAATATCATACACCTTATATACTATACCCCTCTCATATAACATACTCACACCTCTCATATACATACAACACTCTCATATCATACCCCCTTCATATCAATATCACACCTCTCATATCAATAACACACCTCTCAGATCAAACACACACCTCTCATATCCAATACACACACCTCTCATATCAATACCTCACACCTCTCATATCAATAATAACACCTCTCATATCAATACACCACACCTCTCATATCAATATACACACCTCTCATATCAATATACACACACATCTCATATCAAATATACACACCTCTCATATCAATATACACACCTCTCATATACAATACACACACGCACCCATCTCATATAATACACCGCTCATACAAACACCCTCTCATAATCAATATACACCCCTCCTCATATTCACTATACACACCTCTCATATAATATACACATCTCTTCATATGAATATACAACACTCCTCATATCAATTATACCCACCTCTTATGATAATGCACACATCCTTCATATCAATAACACACCTCTCATATCAATATACCACCACCTCCATACCACTTGCATATATATACACACCCTCATATCAATACACACCCCTCTCATATCACTCCATACAATACACCCTCTCATATCAATACATACACACACTCTATACTCAATACACACCTCTCATATCAATACCACCGTCTCATTCAATATACACACCTCTCATATCATATACACCTCTCATATCAATATACACACCTCTCATACTCAATCCACCACACTCTCATATAATACACACCTCCTACATATAATATACACCCATCATCATTATCAATATAACCCAACCTCTAATTCATATCACCTCTCATATAAATACCACTCTCATATAATATACACATGATCAACCCTCTCATATCAATATACACACCTCTCATATACAATATAAACTAACCCGTTATATAATACTACACACCTCTCATATCAATACTACACACTCTGCATATACATACACACCCTACGTCTTACTCACACTCTATACATACACCACTCTCATATAGAATAACACACACCTCTCATATTTCAATATCCACACCTCTCATATCAATATACACATCTCTCATATCAATATACACACTCTGTACCCTCCATATCAATATACACCTCTCATATTAAATATCACACCTAGTTAATCCCCTCTCATACTAATATACCACTCTCATATCAAATATACACACCTGCTCATACAAATACACACTCTCAACACCACTCATCATATAATATACACACCTCTCATATAACATATCACACCTCTCATATAATAAACACCACATCTCATATCAATATTACACACCTCTCATATCAATATACACACCTCTCATATCAATATACACACCTCTCATAGTACATATCACAACTCTCAATCATATCATACACACACCTTCTCATATACATACACACCTTCATTCCTCAACTCATATAAATACACACACCTCATATAAAAATACATCACAAATCATATACATCACATCCTCATATCAATATACACACCTCTCATATCAATATACACACCTCTCATCACTATCACACCTCTTTATCACACCTCCAATATTCAAACACCCTCTCATATCAATATTACACACCTCTCATATAGAATACACCACACCTCTCATATCCAATATACACACATCTCATATCAATACACAACTCTACAAACAACGTCTCATATCATAACACACCTACATATCAATACCACGCTCATATCAATATCCACACTTCTCATATCAATATACCACCCTCTGCATATCATCATATACAACCACCTCTCATATAATATACAGCACCTCTCATATAATACTACACACCTTCATAAATGTCAGCATCCATAAATATACCACACCTCTTCATATATATACACACCTCTCATATAATATATCACACCTTCATATAAATAACAACACCTCTCATATCATACACACACCTCTCAATATCAATATACACACCCTCTCATATACCATACAACGACGCGCACCTGCCATCCGCACCCATATCTCTCATATCATCACACACCTCTCATATACATACACAGACACCTCTCATATAAATACAACACACCGTCATTAAATACAACACCTCTCATATAAAATACACACACCTCATCATATCAACTATACCACACCGTTCTCATATACATACACACCAACTCTCATATACAGTACACAAATACACTCTCATAATACATACACACACTTCACATATACATACACACACCTACTCATATACAATACCACCACACCTCTCCATATCCAACTATACACACCTCTGCATATCAATTTACAACCTATAACTTTCATATCAATATACACACACCTTCTCATTCAATATACACACCTGCTGCATAGCATATACACACCTCTCATATCATATACACCCACTCAACCATCTTCAATACAATACCACCAACTCTCATATCATATCCACCACATCAATAACCATCTCATATCAATAGAACTCATACACACCCTCTCATATCATCAGTCACCACCTCTCATATCAATATACACACCTCTCCATATACAATATACACACACTCTCATATCAATATACACACTTCATATCAAGATAGATCAATATACACACCTCTCATATCAATATACACACCTCTCATATCAATATACACACCTCCCATACACACCTCTCATATAAATATACACACCTCGCATATCAATATACACCCCTCTCATATCAATACACACACCTCTCATATCAATACACACACCTCTCATATCAATACACACACCTCTCATATCAATATACACACCTCTCATATCAATATACACACCTCTCATATAAATATACACACCTCTCATATAAAACACCACGATGATTCATCATCTTAAGTTTACAATTTGAAAATAAAATAGTTTTTAACTGCAGACAAATTGTACAAACTGAAACTGTACATCATGTTCTGTAGCACATAGCAAAGATGATGTTGCTAAAGTGACATGCTAACACTATGAGAGTAGAGGGTCTCATCTAATAGAGATGATAGACTAACCTCTATATTAGAGATGATAGACTAACCTCTATATCAGAGATGATAGACTAACCTCTATATCAGAGATGGCAGACTCCAGAGCACAGCTCCAGTTGACCAGCCCCTCAGAGCGATAGATCAGACCAGAATCACACAGCCTTACAAAGGCCTCGATCACAGCACTGCTGAAGCCCTGAAAATACCCACACACAAAAGATACAAACACACACACACCACACACACACACACAAAAGGTACAAACACACACACACAGGAAGAAAGAGCTGAGCAGATGATAGTAGAACGGACAATAACATAACATACTAGTGTATGTGATAATGACATCATGTTACTAATAGTACAATAACATACTACAATAACAATACTATAACAGTGTGGTATATAAGTAGACTTGACTTGCTTTCTGTTTCTGTAGCATGATGAACACCCCCTGAACAGGACACTAGTCTATCTCTTGTTTCTGTAGCGTGATGTACACCCCCTGAACAGGACACTAGTCTATCTCCTGTTTCTGTAGCGTGGATGTACACCCCTGAAACAGGACACTAGTCTATCTCTGTTTCTGTGCGTGAGGTACACCCCTGAAGCAGGACACTAGTCTATCTCCGTTTCTGTAGCGTGATGTAGACCCGCCTGAACAGGACACTAGTTATCTCCTGTTTCTGTAGCATGAATGAACACCCCCTGGAACAGGACACTAGTCTATCTCTTGTTTCTGTAGCGTGATGTACACCCTGAACAGGACACTAGTCTATCTCCTGTTTCTGTAGCGTTGATGTACATCCCCCCTGAACAGGACCTAGTCTATCTCCTGTTTTCTGTAGCGTGATGTGCACCCCTGGACAGGACACTAGTCTCATCTCCTGTTTTCTGTAGCGTGATGTACACGCCCTGAACAGGACACTTAGTCTATCTCTTGTTTCTGTAGCGTGAGGTACACCCCCTGAAGGACCTAAGTCTATCTCCTGTTTCTGTAGCGTGATGTACACCCCCTGAACAGGACACTAGTTAATTCCTGTTTCTGTAGCGTGATGTAGACACCCCCTGAACAGGACACTAGTCTATCTCTGTTTTCTGTAGCGTGATGTAACCCTCTGAACAGGACACTGTCTATCTCCTGTTTCTGTAGCGTGATGTAACACCCCCTGAAAGGACACTAGTCTATCTCCTGTTTCTGTAGCGTGATGTACACCCTGAACAGGACACTAGTCTTCTCCTGTTTCTGTAGCGTGATGTACACCCCCTGACAGGACATAGTCTATCTCCTGTTTCTGTAGCGTGAGTTACACCCCTGAACAGGACACTAGTCTTCCTTGTTTCTGTAGCGTGAGGTACACCCCCTGGACGGACACTAGTCTATTCTTGTTTCTGTAGCGTGATGTACACCCCTGACAGGACACTAGTCTATCTCTGTTTCTGTTAGCGTGATGTACACCCCCTGAACAGGACACTAGTCTATCTCCTGTTTCTGTAGGCGTGATGTACACCCCCTGAACAGGACACTAGTCTATCTCCTGTTTCTGTAGCGTGATGTACACCCCTGAACAGGACACTAGTCTATCTCTTGTTTTCTGTAGCGTGAGGTACACCCCTGGACAGGACACTAGTCTATCTCTTGTTTCTGTACGTGATGTACACCCCCTGAACAGGACACTAGTCTATCTCCTGTTTCTGTAGCGTGATGTAACTTGATGTACAGTACACCCTCTGGACAGGGCCGTATCTCCAATCTATTTCCTTAATGCTGAGTGCTGAGCAGAGACTCATAGGGTCCCATTTTTACCAGTCTCTGGTAAGACTTGGCTGGGGATCGAACTCCCAACCATCCAATCTCAAGGGCGGACATTCTAACCACGGCAGTGAGTCTGTGATGTTGTAGGTGAGATAGTACTGTCTTACTGGATCCATGGTGAAGCAGGCTCTGCTCCAGTCCCAGAGACGCACCAAGTTCCCTCAGCTGGTTGATAGATCTCCTCCCCTTCCTGGAACACAGACAGAACCCTTACTGGAACACAGACAGAGCCATACTGAGACACACAGACCAGACAGAACCGTACTGGAACACACAGACAGACAGAACCCGTACTGGAACACAAGACAGACAGAACCCGTATGGAACAACAGACGAGCAGAACCGTACTGGAACACACAGACAGACAGAACCCGTACTGGAACACCACAGACGACAGAACCCTTACTGGAACACACAGACAGACAGAACCTGTACTGGAACACACAGACAGACAGAACCTGTACTGGAACACACAGACAGACAGAACCTGTACTGGAACACACAGACAGACAGAACCCTACTGGAAACACAGACAGACAGAACCCTTACTGGAACAGACACGCAGACAGACAGAACCCGTACTGGAACACACAGACAGACAAACCCTTACTGGAACACACAAACAGAACCTGTACTGAAAGACACAGACAGACGAAACCGTACTGGAACACACAGACAGACAGAACCCTTTCTGGAACACACAGACAGAACCCTAGCTGGAACACACAGACAGACAGAACCCCTTACTGGAACACAGAGAGCAGACAGAACCCTTACTGGAACACAGAGACAGAACCTACTGGAACACACAGACAGACAGAACCTGTACTGAACACACAGACAGACAGAACCCTGTACTGGAACACACAGACGAGACAGAACCCTTACTGGAACACAGAGAGCGAACCGCTTACCTGGAACACACAGACAGACAGAACCCTTACTGGAACACAGAGACAGAACCAAATATGAAAATAGAATCATCTTGCTTTATCTAATTAAGAAGATGGATAGTTGTAGGATTCTACTAATGACAGTGGAAAGCAGTGTGAGACAGAACAGCAGGCAGAGGAGAGAGAGAGAAAGAAAAAGGGAGAGAGAAAAAGAGAGAGACAAACAATAAGAGAGGACAGAAAGGGACCTCATACTCACTCTTTCTTCCACGTCCACACCTCCTTTAGAAACTCCTCCCTGCTGAGGTCCTGTCTTCGCTTCCCTCGTTCCCTAAACAACCTCCTCTCCACCACTGTCTGAGATTAAGAACAGAAGGTTGGACACAGGTTTTATATTTAGCTTGAAAGAGAAGCGAATCTGAAAGATAATAAGGATAGCCAGGTTAGGGAGACATACCTGTGTAGCGATGCCTGCATGGTCACAGCCTGGTACCCAGAGAACTTTGTAGCCCTGCATCCTCCTCCTGATACAACCACACATTCAATCAGTACAACAATACACTTCATCAGATCTCCTAAAACATGTCAAATACATTAGCCATTCAAAAAAGCAACACATTTCAGCTCTGGAAGTTCTCATACGACGGATAGGAATGTGATGTGGTGCATTTCATTTCAGCTCTGAGAGTTTTCTCATACGGACGGAATAGGAATTGTGATGTGGGGGCCATTTTCATTTCAGCCTGAGAGTTTTCATACCGACGGATAGGAATGTGGATGTGGTGCCATTTCATTTCAGCTCCTGAGAGTTCTCATACGACGGATAGGAATGTGATGTGTGCCATTCATTTCAGCTCAGAGTTCTCATACGACGGATAGGAATGTGATGGTTTGTGCCATTTCATTTCAGCTCTGAGAGTTCTCATACGACGGATTAGGAATGTGATGTTGGTTGCATTTCATTTCAGCTCTGAGAGTTCTCATACGACGGATAGGAATTGTGATGTGGTGCCATTTCATTTCAGCTTCAGAGTTCTCATACGACGGATAGGAATGTGATTGTGGTGCCATTTCATTTCAGCTCTGAGAGTTCTTCATACGACGGATTAGGAATGTTGATTGGTGCCATTTCATTTTCAGCTCTGAGAGTTCTCATACACGGATAGGAAATGTGAGTGGGGCCATTTCATTTCAGCTCTGAGAGTTCTTTCATACGACGGTAGGAGATTGTGATGTGGTGCCATTTCATTTCAGCTAGAGTTCTCATACGACGGATAGGAATGTGATTGTGGTTGCCATTTCATTTCAGCTCTGAGAGTTCTCATACGACGGATTAGGAATGTGATGTGGTGCCATTTCATTTCAGCTCTGAGAGTTCTCATACGACGGATAGGAATGTGATGTGGTGCCATTTCATTTCAGCTCTGAGAGTTCTCATACGACGGATAGGAATGTGATGGTGTGCCATTTCATTCAGCTCTGAGAGTTCTCATACGACGGTGGAATGTGATGGTGTGCCATTTCATTTCAGCTCTGAGAGTTCTCATACGACGGATAGGAATGTGATGTGGTGCCATTTCATTTCAGCTCTGAGAGTTCTCATACGACGGATAGGAATGTGATGTGGTGCCATTTCATTTTCAGCTCTGAGAGTTCTCATACGATGGATAGGAATGTGATGTGGTGCCATTTCATTTCAGCCAAAACAAGAAACGTCTCAATCCAACTGATTCTATTACTGTCGGTGAGAAATAGTTACCAGCGGACCAATGCATCCTCTATGGCCACTGTGAGTGCATGGCCGAGGTGCAGCGTGCCAGTCACATTAGGCGGAGGGATACACATGGAGAAGGAGTGATTCACAGCATGTGGCAGTCTGTCCTAAACGTTGATACAAACAAAAAAATAACATGGGCATTAGACTAAATCTAACTATTAGAGCACTATCACATACATTGTTATTAGAGCTGTGTTGTCTGCATGGATTGTTCCTAACATGGGAGCGTCATCAGGCAGTTTAAAATATGGCTTATTATAATGCTCTATTCTCTTACATTGATCTCTGGGGTGAAGAAGCCTTCTTTCTCCCACCACTGGTACCAACTGCTCTCCACATACTCAGGACTGTAGGACGAAGGGAAGGGCACGGTGGTGTCTAAACAAGGGATGGTCAGYGTGAATAAGAAGAGAGGAATTTATTTAGCGAGAGAGTGTGGCAACGGGAGCAAGCGACTACTTTCTGTATTATCCCAGTGAAACCAGCCTGATCTCTGCGTTCATGACAGGACTAGGGTGTAAGTCTTTTAGGACTAGGAATTGCCAGGGACCTCACGATACGATATTATCACGCTATGATATTATCACGATACTTTTGGTGCCGAAATGATATTATCACGATGTGCTGGTGCCGAAACGATATTATCACGATATGTTGGTGCCGAAACAATATTATCATGATACTTTTGGTGCCGAAACGATATTATCACGATATGTTGGTGCCGAAACAATATTATCACGATATGTTGGTGCCTAAATGATTTTATCATGATATGTTGGTGCCGATACAATATTATCATGATATGTTGGTGCCGAAACGATATTATCATGATACTTTTGGTGCCGAAACGATATTATCACGATATGTTGGTGCCGAAACGATATTATCATGATACTTTGGTGCCGATACCATATGTATTGCTATTCTCCTGATTCTATATGTATTGCAATTCGATACTGTGATTTTTATTGAGATTTGATGTCTGCTGCAGAGAGACAAGACAGAGACATGAGAACGAGTTTTGATCAGTCACGGAAATAAAAGTGCTGAAAACACATTGGCTCCCTATTTAAAAAGAAGATGGAAAGAAGATGAGAAAAGATGGAAAACAAGCTATGAAGGAAAAATACTAGAGTATTGCCAACTAGCGCAAAAATATTATTGCGATATTGTCAAAACGATAAGATATACATCTTCAAAAATAATATCCCGATATGTAACTGTATCAATGTTTTCCCTCCATCACTAAAGTCTTCAGGACATTCATTACCTTTCTTCTCCCCAGGAGGTGTTGAAACTCTGTACGCAATCCTCTCTTTCTCACTCCATTTCATTCCTTGATCTTCAACATTCTGAAAACGGATTTAACTTTCATGTAAAACTAACAAGTCTATGTCTTGGTTTGTTATGTGTAAGAGTTCACTAACTAGGAGCGAGGTCACCTACATTGTGTTGACRGCTCAGTATGGCCTTCTCCTTATCTCTCCTCCGCCTCTCTTTCTCAGCCTGGGTCCGGAGAGCGGGAGTTGATTGAGGAGGTTTTGCCGCATTGTGAGAATAGAGCCTACGTGAACATTTTCTGTGTATTGCCCTCTCTGCTGCCCTCACAGAGAGGCCACAAGCGGACCTCCACATCTCCTGCAAAACAAATCAAGAGAAAATGAAAGTAAAGAAAATGATGCAGCCACTGATTTCCCATCGACTACATGAGTCCCTTCACTGGGACATTTTTAACGACATTTTCAAATCCATTCCAATCATCCATTTCAAACATTCCAAGGGTCTAGGCATTTGCTTTCTGTTTGCAAATTACGCTGTCTGGATAAGTGCATGAATGATAATTGTAGCTAGGTGATACATTGGGGTAAAATAGACTCAAGAGAATAATATTTTAAATGCACCTCTTCAGAGACTTCTGTCACTTTGCTACGTTGCTGTTTTATAGTCATACTCATAATAATATATAGTGATTGAGCGCTGTTGACTACATTATTCKAATGAATGATAAATATTATGTGCTCTACCTTCAAGATGATGTGCTCGTGGGCGCCGACATGTTAAACTAGCTGCGACCTTTCAACTACGACCTAACGGAGAATGAACTCATTTGTTCACTATATCTTAATTGTAATTTGTTTGACACTTTATCAAACACTTTATGAATTATGTGGAACTGATAACCTAAACAGATTTTACAGTTTCTCATTGACTAGCTATGTCTTTCGTGTCACAACCATAGCAAAAGTGCAACAAGCTCTACGCTTCCCACCGGACTCGTTTGTGCYGAGAGCAACCGGAAGTGGTCCGTCTGGGAATTCCTTCCCAAAAATCTTCTCGTCGAACGTCCAACGAGGAGTCAGAGTATCTCGACAGGGTTGATCACGTTTAATTCGACTCAACGTGTCTGATTGAAGAAACAGAGTGATTGTTGTTCATAAAATAACGTCAGTTGACATTTCGCTTGTTGACAGCTGGTGCGAGCTCAAAACCGACAGTTAATATCAGGATGGCGGAGGCGCCAGGTACTTCTAGCGAGACGATAACGGAGACCGTTCAAGTTGACACACCGCCACCGCCCCAGCAGGTAAGCTAGATATAGAAACTGCTATAATTAGCGAATGATATGATGAAGAAAGATAACAACTAGGTTGATATGCATCATGTGGCCGCACCAAAGATTGGAGCTAACGTTAGCTAGGTATTTTAACTAACTACAGTTAGCTAGTTACCATTAGCACCACAGCCATAATAACCGTTAGCTAGCTCATAGAATCATGACGAAATTATTTGTTCTTACTTCAATTGATCTAGCCTAGCTGTCAAGTTTAGTACATTGCCAGTAGTACACGTAAATATGATGTTGACTGGCTACATGACCCTGTTGACAAGAGAAACACCCAATGCCTGTTATGTGTATGAAGGTGAATCTCAAACACAGGCTCCTCTCTGCGTGTCTCTCAGGAGGGACGTAGCCTGACCATCAAGCTGAGGAAGAGAAAGACTGACAAGAAGGTGGAGTGGTCCAGCGACACAGTGGACAACGAGCATCTGGGAAGGAGGTCCTCCAAGTGTGAGTGTCCATTACCCACCTGTTTCCCGACTGTTTAGATGCAGTCATCTGTTCTGTCATCGTCCCAGCTGGCTCTCTGCGATAGATACCTGGGGGTGATGTTATCTACACATAGGCCTGTGCATGCTGCAGTTCTAGATATTATTGGTGGCTGATGACTGAGTATTCTTGACGCCCCCCCCCCCCAGGTTGCTGCGTCTACGAGAAGCCCAAACAGTTTGGGGAGTCCTCCTCTGAAAGCGAGGGAGATGACGGCGACGAGGGCTGTGGAAGTGCACACTGCATTCTAGGACATGGGAAAGACGGCAGGCATGGACACAGAGGAGGGGGTGGGGGGAGTACGGTTCCTCCAAGCTCTGGGGGATCACATGCCCACTAATGATTAGGAATGGTGCTGAGGGAGGAATGGAGCGTAGGGGTTCTTCAGTCGATGACAATGACACATTATACTGCTACACACACGCTCTCATTTAGTTCAGTCACTGCAGTACCTGAGAGGAAAAGGACGCGACAGATAAAAATGAGGGAGGGAGAGAGCCTATATTTCTGCCTGTTTGATAAGAAAAAGGGGTACAATKATTTTCCTTATTTTTATAAATAATATTTTTCCTTATTTATTGATTTGTCGTAATACTTGATTTTACTTAATTATGTGGCAGTATCTTAGCCTGAGTGCCAGACAGTGTTCCTTCTTGTCAAACAAGGATTTGGAAAGATGATTTTGTAACATTGTAGAGTGCATAAATAGTCTAGTACCCAGGCTACCACTGGGTCTGGGTCCCAAMTGACACCCTGTTCCCTATATACAGCCCTGGTCAAAAGTATTCACCCCTCTTGGCATTTTTCCTATTTTGTTCCATTACAACCTGTCATTTAAATTGATTTTTATTTGGATTTCATGTAATGGACTTAAACAAAATAGTCCAAATTGATGATGTGAATTGAAAAAAATTACTTGTTTCAACAACAAAATTCAAAGTGGGTGCGTGCATATGTATCCACCCCCTTTGCTAAGAAGCCCCTGAATAAGATCTGGTGCAACCAATTACCTTCAGAAGTCACATAATTAGTTAAATAAAGTCCACCTGTGTGCAATCTGTCACATGATCTGTCATATATCTACTGAGATCATACACCTGTTCTAAAAGGCCTCAGAGTCTGAAACACCACCAAACAAGCGGCACCATGAAGACCAAGGAGCTCTCCAAACAGGTCAGGGACAAAGTTGTGGAGAAGTACAGATCTGGTTTGGTTTATTAAAAAAATATCTGAAACTTTGAACATCCCACGGAGCACCATTAAAATCGAAAGAATATGGCACCACAACAAACCTGCCAAGAGAGGGCCGCCCACCAACACTCACGGACCAGGCAAGGAGGGCATTAATCAGAGAGGCAACAAAGAGTCCAAAGATAACCCTGAAGGAGCTGCAAAGCTCCACAGCGGAGATTGGAGTATCTGTCCATAGGACCACTTTAAGCCGTACACTCCKCAGAGCCGGGCCTTACGGAAGAGTGGCCAGAAAAACAAAGAAAAAATAAGCAAACACGTTTGGTGTTTGCCAAAAGTAATGTGGGAGACTCCCCAAACATGGAAGAAGGTACTCTGGTTAGATGAGACATAAATTCAGCTTTTTGGCCATCAAAGAAAATGCTGTCTTGRGCAAACCCAACACCTCTCATCACCCCGAGATCAACATGTTTTTCATTGGCAGGGACTGGGAAACTAGCCAGAATTGAAGGAATGATGGATGGCGCTAAATACAGGGAAATTCTTGAGGGAAACCTGTTTCAGTCTTCCAGAGATTTGAGACTGGGACGYAGGTTCACCATCCAAGAGGAAAATGACCCAAAGCATACTGCTAAAGCAACACTCAAGTGGTTTAAGGGGAAACATTTAAATGTCTTGGAATGGCCTAGTCAAAGCCCAGACCTCAATCCAATTGAGAATCTGTGGTATGACTTAAAGATTGCTGTACACCAGCAGAACCCATCCAACTTAAAGGAGCTGGAGCAGTTTTGCRTGGGAAGAATGGGCAAAAATCCCAGTGGCTAGATGTGCCAAGCTCATAGAGACATACCCCAAGAGACTTACAGCTCTAGTTGCTGCAAAGGGTGGCTCTACAAAGTATTGACTTTGGGGTGGGGGGGGGGGGGGGGTGAATAGTTATGCACGCTCAAATTTTCTGTTTTTTGTTGTCTTATTTCTTATTTGTTTCACCTCAAAAAATATTTTGCATCTTCAAAGTGGTAGGCATAAATCAAATGATACAACCCCCCCCAAAATCAATTTTAATTCCAGGTTTTAATGCAACAAAATAGGAAAAATGTCAAGGGGGATGAATACTTTCGCAAGCTACTGTATAAGGCCCTGGTCAAAAGTAGTGCACTTTATAGGGAATAGACTACCATTTGGGACGCAAGCTTCTGTTTTTTATTTTTTTATCTTTGTTTCAAAGTAATGATTTTTTTTTTAAACTCCATTAATACTTAAACAGCAAACACTTCTTGTTTTATGGACACATTGTTTTTACATAAACAGTAGTCTATCGGTAAACATTAAAGATGTTTAGGGGAGTATTTCGGACAGTTTTTATTTTTGTATATGCTTTTTGTGGGAAACTTTTAAGGAGAAGTTTTGAGATAAGCTGGTCTTGTTTTTCTTATTTTCACGTGAAATTGCTGTAGTCATTACGTATCACCTTTTAGTTGAGTGCAGTGAAAATGTGTTGATGCCGTATACTCTGTCCATCCTTTACAGACAATCCTCAGGAGTGTTGAGTACATAAGTCTCAGCACTTCAAATAAGAACAGAATTGGTGGCAAATTGTCTTAAATTCTGAGATGTCAAACATTCTTTCTTATAATGGTTCAGAGAAGATGTTGAAAGGATAATATAGTATTTTGTATTTATGAGGTTGAGATGAGAGATGTCAACTTATAAMAATCAGAAAAAGCTCACAAATCACACATCCTTTTTGGTCATTTAATTAATTATCCCCCTCTGAGAAGGAATGCACTAGGGCAACGTTGGCACTAACTAAAGCTGCATGCTGATTGGTTATGGAAAGAAAGTTGCCTTTGGAAATTATAGGCTTTGCATCATACCTATTGCGCTTAATCTGCTGTGATCAGCAGAAGAAAATTCTTTTTTTCAATGAGATGAGATATATTAAATGTATTTGGTGCTGCTGCGTACATTCCGTACTACACTGAACATATATTAAGTCGGACAACACATGGTATACAGTCGAGGTTCTCCCCGGGATATTTTTTTAAACAAAGTGGTGCTGCTGAGTACCTTCTTTTTTTTGAACACCTGTAACTGCCATTTCCTGCAATCAAGAACAAAACATGCCCTTAAATGATAAGATATTGGAGAACCCTGCATACAATAGTCCCGATCAGAAAGTTCAACTAAAGGCATGGGAGAGATAGTATTTTAATGAATAGGGAGAAGGTGCATGGTGAATTGCTCACTCYGGCTGTGTTCATGTCTCAACTGACAACATTTCACTGTGTACGGCTTCATCCTCCGTTGTTCCAAACACAATACTACTACTACTACTACTACTGTGCTTAATCTGTGACAACCTCTATGTATAAAGCATTACACACTATCCCACCACAGCCACCATTTTCTATAACAGATACACACGTACTATGTTAACTGTATTGGTGAAGCACCTTTCTGTACATAAAATAAATCATATGAGAGCAGATTTAATGTGAATWAAAAAAAAATGTTTGAACTGTGTTGAAATCACTTTGTCCAAGTGTCTTACGTGAGATGAACACGAGATGTATGTGCATGTTATTGATTCTTCAAGGCTGCATGGAAATTTCAACATTGCTTTATTATTCTATTAGTTGTGGACCATCTCCCAACAACCCCACCTACAGTACTGAGATATTTCAGGCCAGGGGTATATTCACTAGGAACCAAACGGGAGCAAACGGGCCGAAAGGAGGAGAGACTACCAGAACATGTTCAATAAGAAACGCTCATTTTCATTGCAAAATGTTTTTCTACAGTGCGCACTAATGAATAAATCTCCCATCAACCCCACCTACAAGATAGTTCAGGTTTCCAGTACTGTACCTTAGTTACTTCATCTCACTGTAGTTCACAAAGTAGGTCAACACAGAGGAAGACTGAATTAGTGGTTGGTGGCCATGGAGACCGTAGTAAAAATAAGTAAAATAATCAGGTCACATTCAGGGACCTGCTCTGATGGCATCATTGAGGTTATTCTGGTGTTTCTCTGTCCTGCTGCTAAAAGTATGAATCCTATTGACACAGCGCTCCCAATACCTGACACATTGCCTTGCATGCATCCCAAATAGCACCCTATTCCCTATAGTGTATCCCAAATAGCACCATATTCCCTATTGTGCACTACTTTTGACCAGGGGCCTGTTGCACAAAACTAGGATAAGGGATTAAGCCAGGATATCTTGGTGATCCTGGCTCAATTGATCCGTAATCCGGTTGCACTAAAGATGGATAGGGGGCAGGAGGATATGTTATGGTATAAATTACCATGGAGATTTATTCTGTGGAGCTAGCCTGCTCCAGACCAGGCTAAATTCCAGGATCTATTTAATCTCATCCCTAATGTCAGTCAGCAGTCACCACAAATGGAAACCAATAGTTATTTCACTGCTCACTATACATTGTTATCACATATAACTAGACCCACTAGGGGTATATTCACTAGGAACCAAACGGGAAAAACGGCCGAAAGGAGGAGAGACTACCAGAACATGTTCAATAAGAAACGCTCATTTCATTGCAAAATGTTTTCTACAGTGCGCACTATGAATAATAAATCTCCCATCATCTTCACTGTAGTTCACAAAGTAGGTCAACACAGAGGAAGACTGATTAGTGGTTGGTGGCCATGGAGACCGTAGTAAAATAAGTAAAATAATCAGGTCACATTCAGGGACCTGCTCTGATGGCATCATGAGGTTATTCTGGTGTTTTTCTGTCCTGCTGCTAAAGTATGAATCCTATTGACACACGCGCTCCCAATACCTGACACATTGCCTGATGCATCCCAAATGCACCCTATTCCCTATAGTGTATCACAATAGCACCTATTCCCTATAGTGTATCCCAAATAGCACCATATTCCCTATTAGGTCTCCCAATAGCACATATTCCTATAAGCACTACTTTTGACCAGGTTCTGGTGCACTAATAGGGATAGGGTGCTATTTGGGATACCACGTATAGAATATGGTGCTATTTGGGATACACTAATAGGGCAATTCAGGTGCTA
>NW_019942606.1:424578-437611 GCF_002910315.2 Salvelinus sp. IW2-2015 | reverse complement strand
TTATTATTTAAACGTTTTGTATCATTCATTTCAATGATTTGGATAAAAATGATTTTTAGATGATTGCTATCATTAGATAATTTACAGTTTCCTAGATAGACTAAAGGCTATATATAAATGATAGAAATAGGGCCACAGAGGGAAAAAACACAAGTCATAATATTTAACCAGTGTTTTAAAGGAGGACAGTTGTTAAAATGACAGATGTGGGCATTTCGTGAAATTGTACTTCAGTATGGTTTCATAACAAAGACATGCTGATGTGCCAGAATATAAGTATCACATTGTCATATTATCAAACTGTAAAAACAAATATGTAGCTTTCTGCAGAAAAACCAGCCTCATAAATTATGACTTTATCCTTTCTTCCAGTGTGGCCCAGTACTCTGTCATATAAACAAATACACATCCATAGTATAAAAACACAATGTGTAACATTATGTCCTTTATTGAATAAGGACAAAACAAACAGGTAAACCATCAGCCCTTTCGAAACTGAGTCACAGTGACTCTACAAGATGGAAAGCACAGAATCCAAGCATATTATACAAAATGATACATACACATTCAAAGTCTGTATATAACACCCTGCATTCTGCACACTAAAATAAATGCAGGACAAATCCATACACATCAACTGAACAGACAATGAATGGATGCAGTAACCTCCCTGCAGCCTTGTATTACACACAGTATACCGCACAAACATCATAAGAGGCCAAATTCGTCAAAAACGAACCCAAAAAAACCCAAATTCCTCTGCCACCGCAGGACATATTTAACCAAAATTGAAACACACATACTAACTAAAATATTCAACACATATGGTCCCTCAGCAGCCGACCACTGTCGTCATCAGGGAAGATTGCCGGATTGTCCCAGTCCATGGCTGGTGGCACTCTGGGGCCCTCTCCTTCCTCAGCAGCCACATTGTGGAGGACAGCACAAGCCACAGTAATATCACATGCCCTAACAGGGCTGACCCTTAATTGTGAAGCAGTGAAAGCGTGCCTTCAGAGGCCAAATCATTTCAACTCTGCCCTGCAGCTGCATGGTTGTAGCCTGCTGTGCTTCCTGGGGTCTGTGAAAGTGTCAGGAGAAAGGCTGGCAGCCATACCCCCTGTCTCCCAGCAACACACCAGAGAATCACCTGTCAACACAAAATCTCATCATTACTACCTCATAAACACAGTGATATTCTTGACACAGCCATGATGGTTATAAATAGGGTTGTGTGGCTTACCTTGTGATAGGCACTGATAGATTTCAGAGGCCCGAAAGATTCTGGAGTCATGGACTGAGCCAGCCATTTTGCCACACCATGTATCACACAGTCAGCATTGCAGACCATCTAATCATAAGATGAGGAATATTACACCAATCAATGCACATCACTGGCAATGCAGAGTTCGTCAATGGACAATATCAAAAAGTTATGTTCACCTGAACATTAATGCTGTGAAGGATTTCCTATTCACAAAATCGGCCTCATGGGCACCTGAGGGGCTTTTATCCTTATGTGTGTGCAGTCCACTGCACCATGACTTGGGAAACCTGTCACACAAAGTAATGAGTATCCTACTATGTGTTAACAGTTGTCCTGTAATTTGTAGATCCTCTTACCTGCAATCCTATAGAACTCCTCTTTGATGTCAAGAGTCTTCTGTGGCCAGGAAGGAGATGAAGACATCTGCTAATGCTTTGATAGCCAGACACACACTCCTTATTGTGCGGCAAATTGTGGCCTTGTTCAGCTGTTCTGCATCCCCCACTGAGTACAGGAAGGCTCCACTAGCAAAAAAGCGCAACCACACAAACCATTTGCTCCACACTCAGTGCATGGCTCGTGCGGTGCTTAATCCTGGACCCAGTAGTCTGCAAGATACCTGATGCCATCTGCAGAAAACCTGTATCTTTCATATAGATGGTCATCAGGAAAGCCAGTGGGCCAACCGGTCCCTGAAGACCCTTCTCCTGAAGGCTCCCTCAGCACAAGTGCTTCTTCATCCACCACATCTCGCACGAATGGGCATGCCATTGTCAGAGCAGAAAGGAACACACATTTTGGGCCTTCATATAGGCTAGTGGCCACACCTGGTGCTGGGGGTGGCAAAAGAGGGCGATGCCTTATAACGATGACTTGTTGTACTGATGCTGGGAAAATAAAAAAAACCTTAGAAAGATGCCACGTCCTGTGTGCTCACAATAAGAGCTCATATGTCATGGCTCACTGACTTTACGAGAATATACCTAATTTTATTTTGAGCTGTGTCATCTTCTTGGAGCTGGGGAGGAAAGAAAAATAATGATTAATACATTTGTGTTACAGTTAGCATACAGTGTACATTGAAGGCATATCTCACCTCCCTCTCAAGTTTTTTATTTCAAGGTCCAGTTTCCTAATTGTCCTCTTTTTTATTTCGGACTCCAGTGCAAATTTTCCATCTTTTCTTTGTACTGAAGTCTATGTCTGCCAGTTCTATTTGGCGCCGGAGGTGTGCCATACAACTTCTGATAGCTTGTAGCTCTGTGAACACAATCAAATAGCGCAGCTGAATTTGGCAGGATGTGGTGTCCTTTATTAATACGCACTATGTTGCCAGCTGGTTTTCCCACTGTATAGCATCGGTCCTGTAAAAAAATTAGATTTTTGATTTGATGAACTCCTCACCATTGTAGAGTAAATAGTACTTCACAGTCTTAACATAACCTCATCCTCTGGAATCCAGAGAGATGTCTCCCCCATCATCTCTCCATCATGTGCTGTTGCTGCTGCACTGGGCCTTCACCCTATCACATTTAATCGGATTCATATTGAAGCTAGTAGACAAACATGCCAGGCCTACAGTATGCCTTTGATGGAGTACTCACTGGATCAGCATCGTCGGTGCTTGTTGGTGGCTCTAACAGAACACAGTGCTGCCAGACACTGCAAGCAATAGTAACCAAAGTCAGACAGTCCAAATTGATTCAATATGAATGGTTGTATCCCATGTAGAGATGGAAGACATACCTTGAATGAAGCGGGTGGCATCTTGGGAGACCTATGCTCGTCTCTTTCCCCCAGGGATCCCCCCTAAGACGGCCTGCCTATTTTAGCTCCAAGGCCATGTCCTCTGCTGGGTAAGGTCAGCCTTTGGTGACCCACCACCCGTGCCTTGTCTGTGGTATCTTTTTCACTGCTAAAACAGTACAGACAATGTGTGAGCAGGCACCTTCTGGGTACAATAATGCTGTGCTTTGTTAATATTAGTCAGGACCATACCATTCTGCAGAAGTTCTTGTATTGATTTTGACCTGCTGCCATGTCCGTTTTGGCCCGTTCATGTTTAATCTACACACACACACACACACACATTTAAGGGTCACACTGCAAAAAAAATACTTGGTATTTGTCTTGTTTCAGTAAATTATCAAAAATGTATCATAGCTTATACAGTGTGATGGAGTTACTTTACACAATTTCACTCATATCTGCAGTGCATTTCAATTAAAAATTAACCGTTTCATAATTACAGTACAACTGCATTTTTGGAGATGTGAATTAAATATTGAATTTAATGTGATTTCAGCGGAGCGGTGAGTGTGTAATTGTGCACTACTTACGCATTCAGGCGTCTGCAATACTTTGCCACGCTTTTCTCTTTGCTTTATCACTGTGGCGGTGTGCCTTTCTTCTTAATTATATCTTTTACCTCCTCGTATGCCTCCATGAGGATTTTTTGGGACGTACCCCTTATTAGATAGGAGATCCCTATAGTTACAAATGTGTTATGTAATGAGTACCATGCGTATTAAAAGCTAAATTAGCACACACATGGCATGGCCAATGAAATAAATTCTGAGATTCAGCAATGCAACCTTAAAAAAAAAAAAAAAAGCCACATCTTTATTTATTTACCCAGTGGAAATATTTCAGGCTGAGTCAGTATACAGTACAGCAATGGGTATAGACATCTAGAAGGACAGTATCAGGTCCAAAGTTTKTTTTCTCAACACGTTGTATACATCCATTCCTTTACAAAACACAACGTTGACATGGGATGCATTCAGAATGACCCGTTGTGGAACGTTACGATAGAAATACAATGTAGAACAAACATGCCTCTCTGAAACATAGAACAAGGAGTCATGGCGGCTCTATTCGTCGCATTTCTATCTGCAACGTTTGATCAACTGAACGTGGCCCTGGTGGGTTTCCATGTAGTAGTGTTGCTGCCTCATCATTTTGACAGTGATCCAGCACTTGTCTTGGGGGGGGGGGGAATTGCACATTCTCAGTACAAGACATCTTTCTTTGTAAACAACACGTGGAGTAACAAGTCAAAACGTGACACTAAAACACACGAGATAAAAGGCAGAGAGGAATCACCGATGTGGTATCACTATTTAAAGGTCCCATTATCAGTACACAATTAGTATATCATATAACTTTCTGTATCACTGTGAAGTTGTGATAGCTGTATGTTTTGCTACAAATACAAAAATATCTGGAAAAGGCCATTGTAGAAACTAGAAATGTTCTTCAAACCTTTTATAATACAGGGGCATTGTGGGTGAGAACCAGTGGAGGCTGGTGGGAGGAGCTCTAGGAGGACGGGCTCATTGTAARGGCTGAAATGGAATTGTGGAATGGAGTCAAACGTGGTTTCTATATGTTTGATACGTTCCATTTATTCCGTTTCAATGAGCCCGTCCTCCTACAGCTCCTCCCACCAGCCTCCACTGGTTAGAATCCTCTTCTTACACATGCATACTGTAGATTGTGACATGCTGAGAGACAAAAATCTTGCAGGTAGAATTTAGTGGTCCTGAGCATCACTGCTGGTTTGTATGTGATTGTGCAAAACTTGCTACTGGACAATTGTAAGATATATATATTAATTTTTTTAACGGTTGTGTTTCTAAGTCTGTAGCGTACCTTTCAAACAGTAATATACGTGTGACAAGACAAATAAATACATGTTCAATGTGTAGTTTACTTACAATGCAAATAACACTATGATTATGATGGAGAAAGACAGGGATAATATACTAAGGCATACTACTACATATTAAATATTAAGGCACAGGAAAAGAAATACAAGGCAAATAAACCTTATGTCCAAAAAAACTAACAGCAACACAATCTGCTTGGAATAAGCTTTGAAAGAAACCTGGGGGAAAAAAGTGCTGGTATCTGTCAAGTAGATATTCAAAAGTTCATCTGAACAATACAAAATGAACATAAAAGAAGTCTAACTAGAGGGAAACAGGATTCTGTAACAATAGAAATGGGAACAGGATTTCTGTAGACAATGACTGTGCGAGCCAACAGTATGTATCACTGGCCCAGACGAACAGACCAAGTGTTATCATGCCCACCGCGACACAGTGTCTCATGGCCAGCACGAACACAGTCGGTCCCTCATCCCTGCGACACCGTAGGATCACGGGCCCCAGACGACAACAGTGTCACCGGGCACTGCCCGGCCAGACGACAACAGTGTATCACTGCGCCCCCTGACCGACAACATGTATCACCTGGCCCCAGCGCAACGTGTTCATGCCAGACGACAACATGGTATCACTGGCCCCAGACAAACAGTGGTATCACTGGGCCAGACGACACTGGTTCACTGGGCCAGGACGCAACAGTGGTATACTGGGCCCCAGCGACAACGTGGTATCACTGGGCTCAGAGCGACAACTGGTATCACTGGGCTGATGACCAAGTTGTAGTGGGTGTGCTTTGCTTCAGCGCCACTGATTCACAGATGAGGTGAAGTGTAGCCATAAGTCCTCCGCTCTGCCGTTCTCCTTGCAGTGTCAGTGGGCTCAGCTTCTTCATGTGTCTTTGTCTTTGCTTTGGACTCTCAAACAACTTCCTCATCCTGCATGTCGGCTTTTAAACATCCCCTTTCCTCCATGTCAGATGTTGTCTGTGGGGGAAAAAGTATGATACAGTAAAACAGTTGTGGTTGATGCTAAATAGCCTCAGTTAACCTGCAAATATCAATGGGAAGTCAGTAGGATGACAACTGCAGGACAAAAACTGGGCCTGTTGCGATGTTATTTTTGCCTGCTGTTGCTGCTTGGGCTTTATTTTGGCTGTGTGTGTGCTTTGTGGCTGTTATTTTGGTTGCTGTGGCTGTTATTGTGGCTGCTGTTGCTTGTGTGTTTTTTGGTCTGCTGTGGCGTATTTGGCCTCTGTTGCTGTTGTGGTTGTATATTGGCCTGCTGTTGCTGCTTGTGGCTGTTATTTGCAGCCCCTTATTGCAATAAACTCCATCAGACAAGTTCTTCATACATCACACTGCTCTCTCTATGTAAACTGTATTGATATGCATTAGAAAAAATATTTCATTAGTTCAAGCTGGTTTCACACCACTTGGAGAATGTCAGTTCTTTTTTTCTGGTTTCAAGATTAAAATAGCTCCAAGCAGAGCAGTTTGTGGTTGGCTGTAGATTGAAATAGCTCCAAACAGAGCAGTTTGTGGCAGTGGGAACATTGCCAACCTAGACAAGAACAGTCTGCATAGTCTGTACAGTTGAATAACCATGGAAACCACAATAATATAACCTCATGAAACTACATCACTGTTCTACACTGAACAAAAATATAAATGCAACAATTTCAAKGATTTTGCTGAATTACAGCTCATATAAWGGAAACCAGTCAATTGAAATAAATGTATGAAGCCCAAATCTATGGATTTCACATGACTGGGAAGMGGCGTGGCCAGCCAATTACAATGAGTTTTAACCCACAAAAGGGCTTGAATGCAGACAGAAATACCCCCCCATCTGACAATCCTGCAGGTGAAGAAGCCYGATGTGGAGGTCCTGGTCTGTGGTTGTGAGGCTGGTTGGACATACTACCAAATTCTCTAAAACGACATTGGAGGCAGCTTATGGTAGGGAAATTAACATTKAATTCTGTGGCAACAGCTCTGGTGGACATTCCTGCAGTCAGCATGCCAATTGCATGCTCCCCGAAAACTTGGGACATCCGTGGCATTGTGTTGTGCGACAAAACTGCACATTTTAGAGTGGCCTTTTATTGTCCCCAGCACAAGGTGGACCTGTGTAATGATCATGCTGTTTAATCAGCTTCTTGATATGCCACACCTGTCAGGTGGATTATCTTGGCAAAGGAGAAAGGCTCACTAACAGGGATGTAAACAAATCTGTACACAAAATATGAGAGAAATAAGCGTTTTGTGCGTATGGAACATTTCTGGGATCTTTTATTTCAGCTCATGAAACATGGGACCAACACTTTACATGTTGTGTTTATATTTTAGTTCAGTGTATAAGCATGAGCTTTTTTCTCCCTTGCTTAATATGAACTACCACAAACAGGTATATAATGAGTGATGAACAACAAAAGACAAATACAATCATGAGGTTAGGAGTGGAGTCCTTGTACATGCTAGGTACATTTAGGCTGTAGTACAGTCAGGAAAACAATGCACATCAGGACAGTGAGACCKGAAAATCCAACAGAGAGAAAGCGGGAGAAGAGACTGACAGAACTTACCAAAACAAACTTTCATTCAAGGATCATCTTTCCTTTCGTAGTCAAGTACATCTCTGTAACTTCCCCATCGTCTCTCACTTCCACGTCCTCCTCCACCTCCTTTTCATACTTCTCATCCCCCTCTCCTAGGATCACACTCTGCTGGATGCTYACAGAGATGACCAGTGCTTGCACGATGCCATACAACAGAGCAAACTGTAGAAGATACTCTTGGACCAACCAAAGCAGTCCCGCCATTCCAACAGTCGAGACAGAAAACATGGCCATTCCATGAAGCCACAACTTCAGTCCTCCTTGGACCCCTAGAACCTCCAGGACCAACTTGGTAGGGGGGGACACAGTCCACAGGAAGCCCACCACCAACAGGTCAAACAGGTGGCGAAGGAGGTTGAAGCAGATCTCATACTGTTCCGGAACTATTTRCCCATTCCAGGCGAGTGCAAAGAACCGGAAGGCTGATGAGGAGCTAGGTGTGGGAGACAGTGGAGGGGTTCCATAGTCAGAATACTCRCCATCGTTGTCAGAGTCCCATCCTCCACTGACACATTTCCTCTGACTTAGCCCACCAGGTTCAGCTGTTCTCGGCCAGAATAAGTGTGAGGATGGCAGAACCTTATTCCACCATCTGGAGTCACCATGTTCTGCTTTCCKTTCAGCCTCCTGCTTTCCCACACCCAGCTCTTCAATTTCCCTGGACTGGATTTTCTCCTCACTTGCTTCCCAGTACTCTTCGATCAATGTTGTTTGTTCACTTGTTTGTCTTTTCTGTCCGGCTCCCCAAACCCAGGTTGTTAACCCTCCCAAGCCCCAGCTGCCTCTCGTCTGCTGCTCGTCCGTCACTGGCTTGTCCCTCATGGTTTTGTCAGGTCCTGCTTTGCTGCCCCAGGGCCGGTAGGAGATAGCTGGACGCACCCACCCCCAAACTCTTCCTACTACAGCTGTCATGTCAGCTCCCTTAATTTAGCACCCTTAATTCTGTCTGGATTTTAGAAGGACTAAAGGACTGCAATGACGAGTTATTGAGAACGCAATAATGGGTTAAACTTTATTATTTATTTCCGTTTTAGGATTTTGTTGGAGGTTTTGTTAAGACTATAGCCTAGCTAGAGTACATTAGATGAGTCAAATTAACTCTCCTTGCCGTGAGATCACTGGGAATGATAAGGGAAGTGTGTACCACAGGACCAGTCACATGACACACCTGGTGTTGTTAAATCGAAACCAACCACCAACACCAACGCCCAAGGGAAAATTCCAATGAGGGTACTCACTAGCTACATGTCGTCCCCAAGACTTTCACCTTGCTTTAACAAATTTTGCTCTTATAACAGTGAGGGCTTCATGCTAACGTCAAACAAATTAACCATACCAAAAGATCCCCTTTGGTTTTGGAGTGATATAAATAGTTTAGAATCCCTAATACCCGGACGAATTACAGACATGTAGCTAATGGCTAGTTTAGTAGGCCTAGT
Organism: Salvelinus sp. IW2-2015; assembly: GCF_002910315.2. Taxonomy (NCBI): domain Eukaryota; kingdom Metazoa; phylum Chordata; class Actinopteri; order Salmoniformes; family Salmonidae; genus Salvelinus; species Salvelinus sp. IW2-2015. Next base: position 428,617 of record NW_019942606.1, on the reverse strand, counting down.
CTACACAAACATACTTAGCCATGTKTGTATAATATGTTAAGGTTCTTTCTAAAGTACATGGCCAGCTAACATTGCTTAGTTTAGTCGAGGAATGCAACAAGCAAATCTTCCAACTCTTGACAATTAATGTTTTTCTGMAGTTCCTCAGCCTAACGAAAAGCAGAACATATATGTATCTTCAAATTGATCTGTGTGTAGTCTCTTTTCCACTTCTTGGTCTGGGGAGGGGAAACATTACAATATGAGTCCATCAATTATAAGTTATAGCTCTTCCAAAGATAATTAACGTTAYCTAAGTGAGTTCACAAATTCACCGCTAACCAGCTAGCTACTATAACTTGCTACTTTTTCTGACATTAGCCTGGWATAGGAGCTAGATAATCTTTACACATAAAAATGTTTGGCAAAAGTTTGACAACTAGTCTTGTTAAATTAAGTTATTCAGTTGTCACAAATCAAGTCGTGAGTTGGAAAAGCGGCACTCACCTTGTTCTCTTTAGACAGTTTGACGGTAGCCTAGCTAGCAAAGACCCCCACCACGTATACGTAACGTTAGCTATCGAACGGACTTGGCAGTGGACTCGTTCGCTTGACAAATCAAATGTGTATCTTAACGTTGTGGGATCCTCCAACGAATCGACTGGGATAGTTTACAGGTGTCCATACGACATTAGCTAAGTGGCTAGCAAACCTTTTACGTCAAAGCCGCATACTGGTTATGTGCAAACCTAGCTAATAAATGACGCTAGCTAGKTACAATAGAACGCACCTGAAACCGGAAACAGTTTACGTACTTCCGAGATAACAGAAACAAAAGACAAGGGCCAAGTTGACTGCTCCTCTGTTTCAATATAGTTTAGTCCGAGCCCATTCTATCCTCTGCTTAAATAATTGTGTATACGGTACCTTGTGTGATAACCAGTCTATTCCTTAAAGCTGGTAGGAACCTAATACACATATTCCATATAGCTGCATTGTCTTTATGTGAAACGCTCAAACGCACAGATGTTTCCCTCAAAACCACCTAGAAGGCAACCTTTCAATTAAAATAAAACTGGTTGCGTAGTCATAAGGTCACTTTCGAGACCACCCCTTCCACGTGGACCTGAAAGCAACTAGGCTAAATATCGATTTGTATGTCGGTTAACCGAGATCGTTCTTGACAGTGGAGCACATTTGTCCAGGCCTCAATTGTTCCGACTATTACCATTCATTGTCGCTGTTCATGTTATTACGTCTAATAGGAACTGTATCCACTCGTTAAAATGTAGGTGGTAGCTACAATAACAATTAATCACAGCATTGCTYCCTGCCAGCAGTAATCTTGAGATTCAAGCATCGATCACTAAGAAACGCAAAGCATGTCATTTCACGCACGCCAAAACATGTTTTGTAACTTCGCCCCCAGACACTTAACTGCAGCCCCAACATGAAGGAAAAGGGCTGCAGGCAGATGGGGACCGAGGGTGGAAATCTTTGTATGCATTCTTTTGTACCTGTAACCCCAGATTCCCCCCTTCTTGTTGGTAAAATATACTACAATTTGAAACCACAACCATGCCCCCACACAAAATAGTACAAGGATGACCATTCATTCTTTATTCAAATACTGCAATCACAAATTACTTTTTATTGGTGGCATTTTAAAATTCATTATCCAAAGCATTTTTTTTTTTTACATCAGTAGTTGTCAAAGTACTTTACTTGGGGAACTGTAGTAGGAGGGAGTCCAAAGACAACGCCAAGAGGAACYCCACCAACATTACTTGACAAATTAACTTTGATCTGATCCCCCAAAGTCGTCATTGGCACAAAATACAGCCATGGATACAGTCCACACATTGAAATACACATTGAAATGCCTCCTGGCTAGCAGGCCGTTTCATGACTGAAGCTCTTCAACAAGCGTCGGCATCACCCTCAAGTCCTAAGAAACATTTTCACAGCGTTACAATCACGTAGCATATGAACAATTTATGACAAATTGCAATGTGTGTCAGTGCACTGTGAAAGTGTCATAGTAAATCAGGGACTCTAGTATATTCATCACAAAAGCCACGGCATAGCTACAAAGCAGAACMGTCTTTCTTTTGTACTGACTGACCTGTCAATGTCCTCAAGTGATCCTGGTGTCATCTGTAGTCTCGGCAGGGGAATACCTCAACATTGCAAACCTGCAAGTAAAATTGCAATTAGTACCATTACAAAGTGCATATGGAAAAATTCAGCAACATCTCCCTTAAGAAACAGTTGCCTGAAACGTAACCAAGTCCTGGCCTTCCATTGCAAATCATTTAGGGGAGGTTATCAATGACAACCGTATTCTTTGAGTTAAGACTAATGGATATGCTTAATTAACATGTCATGTCAGTGGCTGCACCACAAAAATAAGTAAATAATTATGGAACCGAAATAGCAGTCATAGACAACGCTCTGAACAGCGTTTAAATAGTTATTTTTTTGCCCCTATCTGGATAACCAAAAGCTAACATAAAAACAAATACAGGCAAGAACATCTAATTCACCAGCCCCGTTGGCAGGTGTTCACACTGCGCGCTACAGTGAGGGTATTTCATATTGTTAGACGCTAATGCTAATCCCTGGTTAGCTGGTTTAGTCAAAGCAAATGTAGCTAGCTAATCCAGCCTGGTACTAGTCCTGGCATAGATTAGCATGTTTGTGCAACATTATCTAAAATCAGAAGAATAGGTGCGCATGACTATGTTCAGTACAAAGCCAGAGTAGGATTCAAAAAATGTTATGTAACAATTAGGGTCCACTGGGAAACCGACTAACACTTTGCTTCCTACCCRGTCACAATAACCCCTKCCTGGCTTTTTAATTAATTATCATGTCTAACACTGCATTTAAAGTGCTCACTAAAGTCCAACTTTTGGTTGAAGTTTCATTGAACAGTATAAATCCAAATCAGAATTAACAAAGCCCCATTAAAACTGCGTTGCCACCCTAGGTTTATGCACACATAAAAACATTTAGAACTTTTTATTATTAAAAAAACATAAATTTGAAAAACATTGCGATACGATATTGGACAGGCTGGTCTGTTGTGGAATTCATAACGTTGTTTGACAGGTTTTAAAAGCTCTTTGTATGCATAGAGCCAGTTATTTCCCCCCTGTAGTCTACCCTCCAATTAGAAATTGGGAGAACACTCCTTGAGAATGCCTGAAGCGTTAACAGTACTAGAGTACAGGCACACGCCCAGAAAGTGTAACATTGAAGAACATTTATAAGAGTAGGTCTACTTAAACATGGGTAGCACTTGGTTTCTGATCGATTATATTGTGTTTGTCCCATAAAGGCATACTTTGATTGTAACTCAAGGCACTGCTTTTAAAGAAAATGCAATTAATAATCAAATTGTTTAACAGCCCTATTAAAAAAAAACACACCTCAAGTGATGATGTACTCCTTGATCAGTCAAAAGATGGGTATTAATTGGAAATAAATAGGCCTTCACTCATCCAGCAGAACTCGCTTTGCCACAATGGCAGCCAAGTAGATTTCCATCAGGCAGCAGGGACCTGGGAAGGTAAGAAACACATCCAAGTCAAGACAATTGCCATAACCAGGGGTTCAGATGATTCAACGAGGTTGCTTTATGTCTCAGATGGTAGTGCATGTAAAGTATTCTCATGGTCGTTAAACTCAAATACGTTACTGTAGTAAACATCACCGACAAGCAAAAAATATGTACTTTGATAAATACATTAATCTACGGTTTAGGGAATTATTGCTTCACAGCTAATGGTACTCTGAGGCATGGAGTCACTAAACCTCAAAGGCGATTAGTTTAATGCTCACCAAATATCAAGGGAGRCTTGCAACAGAATTTATCCATCTTCCATCCCACTTTCTGTCTGCAAAGTAAATGAAAATCATTAGAATCAATAGAAACTTTGAATTCATGCATGTTAGGACACGCAGTATGCATTTTCAGTGCACTGTGAAGTTAACTTCATGTTGTATTCAGAGACTCTAGTCTAGGAAATCATCATTAATGCACACTGATGGAACT
>NW_019942606.1:422202-424365 GCF_002910315.2 Salvelinus sp. IW2-2015 | reverse complement strand
TAAGTGTTAAACTAGTCGATGGGAGAAGAGTAATACAAAGCCATCAATGAGGTTAGTTCCATCAGTGTGCATTAATGATGATTTCCTAGACTAGAGTCTCTGATAACAACATGAAGTTAACTTCACAGTGCACTGAAATGCATGCTGGTATCCTACCATTTAGGGTGCAAGTTCCTATTGAGTTCTAATGCTTTTCATTACTTTGCAGACTGAGAATGATGGATGGACAATGGATACATTCTGTTACCACACCAACTCTTTGATGTCAAATGATACTTGGTAAGCATAAGTAATCTTCAAATTTTTATGACTGCATCGGCTGTGAAGCAACAATGCCATTAGTATCTTCAGTGTCTATGATGATTGCGATTTCGGTTCCTGATTTAAACTGATGCTTTCTCGCAGCGCACTGAGACAATGACGTGAGATGTGAAGAGTTAGCGAGTCAAGTCGTTTTTAAAATGTTCTTGTTCTCACATTGAGAACATCACTAATTAAAAAATGAGTGGTGGGTTTTGTTCTCTTTCAGGAAAATGGCGTTCAAGTGGTGTGCATCTGAAACTGCATCCGTTGATGGTGGTTACTTACAGGAGTTTGCAATCTCATTGGGATCCAGCCATATCTTCTTCCCTCAGGTCAGGACGCTGGAAGCAAGTCTCTCTGGGAGACGGAGCATGTTTTGAGATAGAGAATATTAACATGACATTCTGTGTAACAGAACGTAATATAATTGAAAGTGTCTAGTGTGAACAGGGGTTAATCAGATAGCCAAGAGAAACATGACATCACAAATGTCAGCATAGATTGCGAAACCATTCTCAGAATCATCATGTTTAACCAATAACTCATCGTTAGTCATACTGATGACCACCTAGAATGCAACTGAGCTAGGAGTCAACTATTCATGGAAATGTCATCCAATACTAGTGCCGAGCGATTAGTGCTTCGTGAGGATGTCCTTTTTAAAATCATTAAACGAACTACGCGCCATGCGGGTTGAATGTTGTAAACAGAATAAAACCAAAGTCCCATGACTAGGATAGGATAAAGTAATCCTTCTAACCCCTCCCTCCCCCTTAAAAGAGTTAGATGCACTATTGTAAAGTGGCMGTTCCACTGGATATCATAAGGTGAATGCACCAATTTGTAAGTCGCTCTGGATAAGAGCGTCTGCTAAATGACTTAAAATGTAAATGTAATGATGGTAGTGACTGATCATGACTGCTTATRATTTACGAACCATCAGTTATTCACATCGCTTTAATAACATTTCCAGCTGTTGTATATTACACGTGTCTTATTTGATGACCACCATTTACAGTCCAAGTCATCTCATCTCTACAGAGCTGTTGTCCATGCAGTCAGATAAGTCCTATTTTAGTAGTTGTGCCAAAGTAAAGGCATACTTATGACTGCAGAAACCGATTTCCTCGCTATGTAACCCTCCCCTTTTGATCACACATTCTTCAGTATCTTACGTAGCAGGTGTAATAAAGTAACAGGCCAGACAAATAACCGTGCAATGGATTATGATCATTGTAGTTAATTAGCACGTTTTCTGCGCTAAGCTACGTAGAACACTGGCCAGCTAAATCGCACAGAGCGGATTGAGCTGATGTGTCTCTAGAGAAACTGCAGTGTAATGTAAGCATTGAGCGCAGAGAAAAAAAAACAAGTGAAATTAGACATCGATCAACTAGTTTAAAAACAACTGACATTTCASTTAATCGCTCAGCACCATATTGATATAATGCCACAATGTACAAATCCAGTTTAACACAAGTAACCAGCTGGCTAATGAAGTAAATGGCTGGGAACTCTTCCCCATCCAGAGATYTCAYKACTCACCATCAACGGATGCAGTTTCAGATGCACACCACTTGAACGCCATTTTCCTGAAAGAGAACAAAACCCACCATTTTTAATTAGTGATGTTCTCAATGTGAGAACAAGAACATTTTAAAAACGACTTGACTCACTCGCTAACTCTTCACATCTCACGTCATTGTCTCAGTGCGCTGCGAGAAAGCATCAGTTAATCAGGAACCGAAATCGCAATCATCATAGACACTGAAGATACTAATGGCATTGTTGCTTCACAGCCGATGCAGTCATAAAAATTTGAAGATTACTTATGCTTACCAAGTATCATTTGACATCAAA
>NW_019942606.1:401185-416258 GCF_002910315.2 Salvelinus sp. IW2-2015 | reverse complement strand
TTCCTGGGTATGTATTGAGACCCTTCCCTTTTGATCAGCACATTCTTCATGTATCTTACCGTAGCAGTTTTGTAATAAAGTAACAGGCCAGAGAACAAATAACCGTCGCAATGGATTATGATCATTGTAGTTAATTAGCACGTTTTCTCGCGCTAAGACTACGTAGAACACTGGAAGGCAACTAATCGCACAGAGCGTGAGCTTGAGCTGATGTGTCTCTAGAGAAACTGCAGTGTAATGTAAGCATTGAGCGCAGAGAAAAAAAAAAAGTGAAATTAGACATCGATCAACTAGTTTAAAAACAACTGACATTTCACTTAATCGCTCAGCACCATATTGATATAATGCACAATGTACAAATCCAGTTTAACACAAGTAACCAGCTGGCTAATGAAGTAATGGCTGGGAACTCTTCCCCATCCAGAGATTCAGAACTCACCATCAACGGATGCAGTTTCAGATGCACACACACTTAACGCCATTTTCCTGAAAGAGAACAAACCACCACCATTTTTAATTAGTGATGTTCTCAATGTGAGAACAAGAACATTTTAAAAACGACTTGACTCGCTAACTCTTCACATCTCACGTCATTGTCTCAGTGCGCTGCGAGAAAGCATCAGTTTAAATCAGGAACCGAAATCGCAATCATCATAGACACTGAAGATACTAATGGCATTGTTGCTTCACAGCCGATGCAGTCATAAAAATTTGAAGATTACTTATGCTTACCAGTATCATTTGACATCAAAGAGTTTGTGGTAACAGAATGTATCCATTGTCCATCCATCATTCTCAGTCTGCAAAGTAATGAAAAGCATTAAGCTCAATAGGAACTTCCACTTCCTAAATGGTAGGATACCCAGCATGCATTTTCAGTGCACTGTGAAGTTAACTTCATGTTGTATTCAGAGACTCTAGTCTAGGAAATCATCATTAAGCACACTGATGGAACTAACTTCAGAGGCTTTGTATTACTCTTCTCCATCGACTAGTTTAACCTTACAGGAGTTTGCAATCTCATTGGGTCCAGCCAGCATATCTTCTTCCCTCAGGTCAGGACGCTGGAAGCAATCTCTCTGGGGGAGCCTGAGCACGCTGTGTTAGAGATGGAAAGAGTTTAACACATGACAATATGTATAAAAATCTAACTTGAATGTGTCTAGTGTGAACAGAGGTTAAATCAGATAGCCAAGAGAAACATGACATCACAAATGTCAGCATAGATTGCGAAACCATTCTCAGAATCATCATATTTAACCAATTTAACAGTTGATCATTAGTCATACTGATGACCACCTAATGCAGAGGGTCAAACTTCTAGTTACTGTTCCAACTGAACWCTGCTCTACCCAGAGTACCCCCTCATGTGCATTTTACCACTAAGTCTATGGTCTCATGAGTCCTCAAGTACACACTGTGGATGGGTCTAGTATCCCTGGTTGGGAACCACTGAACTAATGGGGCCAAATTCCTAAGACCATATTATTTGTCTCCCTCCAGATGCCACAAGAACTCACCAAATGCTAGAAGACTGTTTGGAACTTCCCTCCATTTTCCTGAAAGAGAGTCCCCAACGTGTTACATTAGTTTCGTTCTCTATAAAATGAAAGGAATAGMTAACAWTATTTWGGSCAGRGTGTGTCAGAGCACTGTGAAAYAACATCACTGTAAATCAGAGACTCTAGTCTAGTAAATCATCATAAACACGCCCGTCTCCATTCTCCAGGCACATTTTCATTATTTCAGTGGTAGTTAACAATCTCACCTTGATTACACGGCATTCCCGAACCAAGACTGCTTGCTATTCTATACGCATTTCAATGTTGGCTGATGCATCAGTCTGGAAGAGAAGTGGGGGGGTAATATTAATGTAATTACAAAACAGTTGAATGTGTATCAGCACCATACATGCAGTAATGTGCATCTATACACTGCATTGCCCTGGTATGATTTATGCAAGCTAAAAACTATATATATATATATATATATTGACAAGTCGGCACCGCATACGCACATGGTGTTTCTGCTAGATAGCTAAATAGTTGCTAAACTTACCTTGCAAACTTAGTGACTTGGTCAACCTCTCAACCACATTCGCTGACTTTCAACACGTATTGCCAGCCCATCTGGGTTGTACTTCTGACATAAAAACATTTAATACCATTCTTCATTTCTGCGCTTATCTTCTTCGCTCGCGTCTTGACCGGAGAAAGGCCTAAAGAACGAGGGTGCGTTCAATTTATACGGCTGGGTCCTTACAACTTTATGGCTAGCATATATAATGCCTGTTTTTATATTTTCATTCATACATGTCCCATAATGATGTTTATATACACAATATTGTATTATCTATATTTCCAGGCTTGTTTTGGGGTAAATATTTACAAGGTGACTGAAAGAAACGGGAAAATATAGACAATTTCTGAGATTTCTAAACCTCCGACAAATACTCATTATGGGCACTAGTTTACGGTCCAAACACTTAAAAGACACACCCTATCCCCTCCGCCCTCAAATTAAGTGGACACTTCTGATGACGTATCATACGTCTGACGAATATACACTTGCAGGAATGATTTTAAAATGGACCGCCCTTGGCCGAAAAATTGGCCGAGATGTTGTGTTTTCAGCCACCGATAGTTTGTGGTGGCTTTATATGCGCTTCAGTCAATTATGAGTGCATGTCTACTTATATTGAACATATACGCATACTGTTTGATAGCTAGTACATTAATTAGCTAAATAACGTTAGCCTGCCTAACTGGAACATCTGTAGAAGGAAAAATTTATTTCTACAATTTCCAAAAGATAATTAAACAAAAACATATTTACTTTGGTCCAAACACTTAAAAGACACACCCTCGTCCACTTACCCTCGCCTTTTGCCCTTGGGGAATCACCGTCGCCATCTTGGTGGGTGGTCCAAATTATTAGCCAAACAAGGGAAGTTTGCAATATAAACCCCTCAGCCCTCGTTTTTAGTCGGCTTAGCAAGTGTACAATTATGTTCACTCCGAGGCCTGAGATTCACCATAATTCAATTCGCGACGATTGTACGTCCACTAAGAAAATTCCGCGAAAACTTAAAAACAACATTAATGGAGAAGTAAAAACGATTGCAAATAAGTTAGAAATTGTGCTACTAATGCACACAACTGCACCAAACACGTCTCAGAAAAAGTAAATATGCTTTTGTTTGGTTACTTTTGGGAATATTTTGTTTTCCTTTAGAAGTTCCAGCTAGGCAGGCTAACAGTAGCTTGCTATTTAATTTGCTAGCTATCATACAGTAAGCGTATATTAATAATTTATATATTTAATATAAGTAGACATGCACTCATAATTGACTGTAGCGCATATAAAGCCACCACAAGCTACCGGTGTCTGAAAACCCAATCATCACGGTATGAACGAGTGACTAATTTCCGGCCAAGGTCGGTCCACGTAAAAACCATTCCTTCCTCCCTTACCCTGCAAGTGTATACTCGTCAGCCGTCATCCGAAGTGTCCACTTAATTTGAGGGCTGAGGGGATAGGGTATGTCTTTTAAGTGTTTGGATTTTTCCCAAGCTATCATTGACAGCCTTTCAAAGTGTGTTGCATTTGGCGATAAAAATTGTCCTAATTTGCACCTACATGTCGACTACATGAACTTTAGAAAAATAATGTGAGCAAAGGTCATGAGTTCTGACTGCAGTCAACTGCAAAGTTTCTGCAGTTGCTCTTTAAAAACTAAATCCTGCAGCCCCACCCCTGCTTTGTGTGAGGCTCTATTGTTTTTTACCTTTGTTTAACTAGGCAAGTCAGTAAAGAACAAAATCTTATTTCCAGCCTAGGAACAGTGGGTTGTCAGCTCGGGGATTCAAACTTGCAACCATTCGGTTACTAGTCCAACACTCTAACCACTAGGCTACGCTGCCACCCATATTGTCAACCAATCATTAGGGTGTTTTTGTTCGACCCACATCAATGTGACCGAAGACATGACTGCTGCAATAACTATGTTGCTGCAAAATACATTATGTATCAGTCAGTGTTGTAGTACTCGGTCTCGAGACCACGTATTGAGTTTTGAATACATTTGTACTCGGTCTTGGACAGTGAGGACTCGTAATTTATAACCGAGACCAGTAAGAGTATAAAAAATTATCATAATTATCAGCTTCCAGTCAGTCAACGCATAAAACCACTCTCGCCAGGCCACATATATATACACTCCTTTCTGGAAACATGAATATCTCAACAGCCTTTATATCTATTATAGACATGTTTGCGCAGTGACAAACCTGTAGACCTTCAGTGACAAACTGTAGGCCTTCAATGACGAACCTAAAGGCATTCAGTGACGAACCTATAGACCTTCAGTGACGAACCTATAGACCTTCAGTGGTGAACCTAAGCCTTCAGTGGTGAACCTAAAGGCTTCAGTGGTGAACCTAAAGGCCTTCAGTGGAACCTAAAGGCCTTCAGGGTGAACCTAAAGGCCTTCAGTGACGAACCTATAGACCTTCAGTGACGAACCTAAAGGCCTTCAGTGACGAACCTATAGACCTTCGTGGTGACCTAAAGGCCTTCAGTGGTGAACCTAAAGGCCTTCAGTGGTGAACTATAAGACCTTCAGTGGTGACCTAAAGGCCTTCAGTGGTGAACCTAAAGGCTCAGTGACGACACTATAGACTTCAGTGACGAACCTAAAGGCCTTCAGTGACGAACCTATAGACCTTCAGTGACGAACCTAAAGGCTTCAGTGACGAACCTATAGACCTTCAGTGGTGAACCTAAAGGCCTTCAGTGGTGAACCTAAAGGCTTCAGTGACGAACCTAAAGGCCTTCAGTGACGAACCTAAAGGCTTTCAGTGGTGAACCTAAAGGCCTTCAGTGACGAACCTATAGACCTTCAGTGGTGAACCTAAAGGCCTTCAGTGGTGAACCTAAAGGCCTTCAGTGACGAACCTATAGACTTTCAGTGACGAACCTATAGACCTTCAGTGGTGAACCTATAGACCTTCAGTGGTGAACTAAAGGCCTTCAGTGACGAACCTATAGACCTTCAGTGACGAACCTAAAGGCTTCAGTGACGAACCTAAAGCTTTCAGTGGTGAACTAAAGGCCTTCAGTGACGACCTAAGCCTTCAGTGGTGAACCTAAAGGCCTTCAGTGACGAACCTATAGACCTTCAGTGGTGAACCTAAAGGCTTCAGTGACGAACCTAAAGGCCTTCAGTGACGAACCTAAAGGCCTTCAGTGGTGAACCTAAAGGCTTCAGTGGTGAACCTAAAGGCCTTCAGTGACGAACCTATAGACCTTCAGTGGTGAACCTAAAGGCTTCAGTGACGAACCTATAGACCTTCAGTGGTGAACCTAAAGGCCTTCAGTGTGAACCTAAAGGCCTTCAGTGACGAACCTAAAGGCCTTCAGTGGTGAACTAGCTCAAGTGGGAACCTAAAGGCCTTCAGTGGACGAACCTAAAGGCCTTCAGTGGTGAACCTAAAGGCCTTCAGTGACGAACCTAAAGGCCTTCAGTGGTGAACCTATAGGCCTTCAGTGACGAACCTAAAGGACTTCAGTGACAAACCTATAGGCCTTCAGTGGGGCAGGTTAGTACAGTGGTGAACCTATAGGCCTGCAGTGGTGAACCTATAGACCTTCAGTGGTGAACCCTATAGGCCTTCAGTGGTGAACCTATAGGCCTTCAGTGGTGAACCTTATAGGCTTCAGTGGTGAACCTATAGGCCTTCAGTGGTGAACCTATAGGCCTTCAGTGGTGAACCTAATAGGCCTGCAGTGGTGAACCTATAGACCTCAGTGGGCAGGTTATCAGTGGTGAACCTATAGACCTTCAGTGGTTCAACTGGTTTTGGCATGGAGCAGCTCACAGAAGAATGACATCGGTAGCCTGTAGGGTAGGGAAGACGTTTCAACTTCTGATATATACCAGTAAATGCAAACTTGGTATTGAAAAAGTTTAGTACGAAGTGTTGATTAGTAGGCTATTTGTGATGCAGCAATTGTCATCATGCTCAGTTTGCATCAGGGGCGTAGACATGGATGGGCCTGGGTGGACAGAGGCCTACCCAATGGAGAGCCAGGCCCTGACAGGCCCACCCACTGGGGAGCCAGGCCCTGACAGGCCCACCCAATCAGATTGATGTGGTTTAACCATTGTAGACTTAGACCATCACATGCCCCCCCCCCCCCAGATTTTGAGAGTGAAAATCTGAAAAATCTATAGGAAAACTCAATTTAAAAAACCATAGTGAAAAAAATGGACTTTTTCAGACAGGGTGCCTTCGCTGGGCGGGCCGTTTGGGCACTTTATGGCAAYATTAGAGTATAGCCACTTTTCCAGGCACCACTACACCACTGGATAGGTGAATGTGTTCTATTGATCTAAAAGTTGTGCTGCTGCTACTGCCTATAAACACACAGTCCAGTTCAAAGTGAATGACACCAGGCCCGTCTGGCAAATGGCTTGTATGTATAGAGGCCTACTGATTGGCTATGACAAGGTAAAAATCTGTCGTTCTGCTCCTGAGCGAGGCAGTTAACTCACTGTTCCCCAGGAGCTGAAGACGTGGATGTCGATTATGGCAGCCCCCCCACCCCCCTACACCTCTTTGATTCAGAGGGGTTTGGGTTAAATGTGGAAGACACATTTCAGTTGAATGCATTCAGTTGTACAACTGACTAGGTCTCTCCCTTTCCCTTTATAGGTCTGTGTAGACTCCAACTGGACAAGACAGATGGTTTTATTTACTGCAGTATATATTAATTGTCCACACGCATGGCCACTTTCCCACTCTATATCACTATAGAATTATCACAAATGCCTTAGAATATGTATTTCCCAAACATTCTAAGAATTTCTGAAAACMTGAAAATTACCATATCTAAGTGGTCGCTTGTCAGAAAACTTTTTTTTTTTTTAAGTGTCATATTCTTCCTGGGGGTGTATATGAACAGATTTGAATGAGATTTAATTTTCCTAAAAGGCTTTCAGTTCCAACAATGTTTCACACACACTGTTTATTTTCAAAGAGATGTCTAACAGCAGGCGCTGCAATAAAAACACAGTTCCACTCACCAGATGATACTCATTTGAAACTTAACTTCTTTTTGAAAGTTATTCTTGAAAAAGGAGAAGCTAACAAATTAGCAACAACATAGCCTCACAGCTATTTTCAGGTCTCTCCAGAGATGATAGATTGGGTTCAAGTCTGGGCTCTGGCTGGGCCACTCAAGGACATTCAGAGACTTTTTCCGAAGCCACTCCTGCGTTGTCTTGGCTGTGTGCTTAGGGTCGTTGTCCAGTTGGAAGGTGAACCTTCACCCCAGTCTGAGGTCCTGAGCACTCTGGAGAAACCTTCATCAAGGATCTCTCTGTACTTTGCTCTGTTCATCTTTCCCTCGATCCTGACTAGTCTCCCAGTCCCTGCACACTGAAAAACACCCCCACAGCATGATGCTGCCACCACCATGCTTCACCGTACAGATGTTGTCAGGTTTCCTCCAGACGTGACGCTTGGCATCCAGGCCATCTTGGTTTCATCAGACCAGAGAATCTTGTTTGTCATGGTCTGAGTCCTTTAGGTGCCTTTGGCAAACTCCAAGCGGGCTGTAATGTGCCTTTTACTGAGGAGTGGCTTCAATCTGGCCACTCTACCATAAAGGCCTGATTGGTGGAGTGCTGCAGAGATGGTTGTCCTTCTGGAAGGTTCTCCCATCTCCACAGAGGAACTCTGGAGCTCTGTCAGAGTGGTCACCTCCCTGACCAAGGCCCTTCTCCCCCGATTGCTCAGTTTGGCCGTGCGGCAGGCTCTAGGAAGAGTCTTGGTGGTTCCAAACTTCTTCCATTTAAGAATGATGGAGGCCACAGTGTTCTTGGGGACCTTCAATTCTGCAGACATTTTTTGGTACCTTTCCCCAGATCTGTGCCTCGACACAATCCTTTCTCAGAGCTCTACGGACAATTCCTTCGACCTCATGGCTTGGTTTTGGCATCATGCAGCCTTAGAATGTATTAAAAATCAAAACATATAGCCCAACATTAGTATCGCAACTCAAGTTACATAAATAACTCTAAATGAAGCATATAGGAGGACCTGTTTCTTTGTTAACCGCTCAACACAGAATAGCCGCATGTGTTCACTCCCTCAAATCCTTTGGAGAAAATATATTTTCTATTTTAATTCAGCTTTGTTCAATTGTATTCTTCATACTATAAAATAATGCCACGGAATTCTAAACAAATCTTGTCTGCTAAATTAACTAGTGTAGCACACAGCCACATGGCATAGCCACATCAGGACCTAACATAAGGACAACTCAGAGTATGCTATTCTGTTCAATCTGAACAGACTACATMTTCTTCATATCATCCTTCTTTAGACCTACCTGTCTAAAATAAATAATGGATTTATTGTGACGGTGCAGACTATATTACGTGGATTTATTAGACTTTTTAAAATGTAGATGTTCCAATGGTCTGCATCAGGGGGTTGTAAGCTATGTGTGGAAGCCAAGAGATGATGCATGTGTTTATGTTAATTAACAGTCAATTACCATGAGACTGGCAGTTACTTGCWTGACAATCACCGGCTGACAAAATGTCATGAATACCACAGGCCTAGTCCCTGCCCATTCGGGTGTGGAAGGGAATTAKATTGTAGACCAGATAGCAAAAAGTGCTTTAAAACGAGATACAATTGATATTCATGTTCCACTGGATAAAGGTGAGGCCAAAWGTAAGATCAGAGCTATTTTGATAGATGTGTGGGCAGAAGAGATGGTARTCTGAGCAGAAGGGCACAAGGGCCGGCATATGCCCTCCAAAGAAAGGTCTGTGGACCAACATTCAAAGGTCAGATTAGGTCAATTGTGCCTAGGACATTGTACATTGAACTCGTCATTACATCTGGTTTGCAAGCATGTGAATGGATTGTGTCTGGAGTGTATGATCGATGAAACGGTGAAGCGTGTGTTGTTATGTTGTTGTAAGTATGGAAAATATATTGTTGTAAGAGAGGGAAAGATTGAAGTGTAGGGCCATTAATTGGATGTGGTTAGTGAGGTTTGGAAGGGATTTTGGGGAGGGTCTTTTAGAAGTTAGTAGGGTTCTACTGAGTTAGGTAAGAGGATTTAGAAATGAGACATGCTAGCTAGGTAGCTGGTATGCCAGGAGGAATCCAGGACAAAGAGAGRGCGCTTGTTTGAAATGGAAAAGCACCGCGGTAGATATTGATAAAGAAGAACATCAAGATGAAGCAGCTGCTTTATAAGTGGGATGCACTGTTGACCGCTACATCCCCAGGGGTTCCTGCTGATTGGACTGAGATTTGTTGACAGCCGTTAAAATGGCGTCCTTGACAAGACAAGATGTATGTCAGGAGAAGTGCAGCAATTGAATAAGGAGACGTATACTTGGAATACAGAGGAGAATGGAGAGAAAAAGAGAGGCAGAGGAGGTCTAAGAGAGAAGAAAGAGGAAGAGGGTGAGCTAGAGTCGGATAAAAATGGCAGAAAAAAGGGAGATGGTTGTTAAAGAAGAATGGTAGAAATTGTAAGGCAGAGGGAGCTGAAGACAGGAGGAGAAATGGAAGTGAATGAGGGTGAAGTATCAGTGGTGAAGTTCTCCAGAGCCCTTGACCGAGGGTCAGGATAAAGATGTTCCTGTGACAGTAGAGTGAAGTTTTTGGAAAAAGTTAACCCTTGCCTTGTGGCTGATCCATTTGTGGTTTCAGGGTGGGTGAAAACAGAGTGGGTGCTGTGGGATATAGGTGAGGGTAACCATAAGTGGTCTTGTGATAATGTTTGTGTTTCTGTGGTCAGAGGGAGCAGGCGCTCCGTGTTAAACAAATGGGGTCGAAGAGATGTGAATTGTTTTGCTCTCAAGAAAAGGGCGCCATTGAACAGAGTGATAACTGGGTAGCTGTAAATGTGAAAGATGACAACCGAAGGGAAGATTCCCGGTGTTTGTGATACTCATCGTTTGGTGCGACGCAGGACAGAGTGATGTGAGTGTGTGAAACAGAAGAGTTATTGTCTGTTCTTTTTGTTTTGATGTTGAGTACTTTGCCCCGACAAAAGTGATGTTAGGATATATAAGTTATCCTGTACGAGCTCTTGTGCCGAATACATTGTTGTTACATCTGTCAAGCTTATGGGCGTGTGGCAGCAGTGTGTAGGAGGGAGGTTCCTAGGTGTGAGAAGTGTGCAGAAGGACATGAGACAAAGGAATGTGTAGRATTGGGGAAAGTAGTGGTATGTGMTAATTGTAGGGGTYCCCATGGGGCTGGGGATCAGAAATGCCCCGTGCGAGAGAGGCAGATTGAGGTTTCCAAGGTTAGAGTAGTGCAGAAGTTGTCATATGCTGAGGCAGTGAAGAAAGTAGAGGAAGATGGGTCAAGGGGGAGGGATCCAGAGAGGAGTGGTGTGAGTAGTAGATCTGTACCAGAACAGAGGGATAAATCAACAAGTGATATATGTTTCAGTAACATTGGATTTTTGGCATTTATAGCAATGGTTATCAACTATACTGGGCCGGCAGGTAGCCTAGTGGTTAGAGCGTTGGGCCAGTAACCGAAAGGTTGCTATATCGAATCCCTGAGCTGACAAGATAAAAATCTGTCGTTCTGCCCCTGAACAAGGCAGTTAACCCCACAGTTCCTAGGCCGTCATTGTAAATAAAAAAWMTGTTCTTAACTGACTTGCCTAGTTAAATAAAAAAATACTGCAGTGATGGAACGTAAGCCGCAGAAAATAGAGGTTGTGCTGGCAGCCGCAGCGAGGTATTTGGGTGTGCGAGATTTGATGTCAGAGGAGTTACAGGGTGTGTTAAGTGTTGGTGTCCCATCCTTTCAGGCTGTTGGACTAAATAGATTTAAATAGTGGAGTATGGTATTTATTTATTTTATGTTTATTTTTTGTGAGTGTAGCGTTAGATAGTAGGGTATTTTGTTATATTTATTTATAGTTATTCTTTTTCAAGCAAAGTATTTTTTTTAAACTTCAGTTTATTTTAGTAAATACTTTATTAACACTTTTTTCCCCTAAAAACTACATTGTTGGTTAAGGTCTTGTAAATAAGCATTTCACTGTATTCAGCGCGTGGTGACAAATAAAATGTGATTTGATTTGAGTTATAGTCTAGTCTAGTAGGTGGCGGCAATGCAACATTTATTAGATGCCAACCGCSGTTAAACCTCATCGAAGAAGAAGGATTTAGAAACGTGGAGCTCAGGTAGTAAACCGTGATTGACCACACACTCCAGCACTGTAGGTGGCGGCATGCTTCTTAAACGTTTGTTTCCGGACCGCCATATGTCATAGATGAAGCAGAAGAAGAAGAAGCTGAAGAAGAAGTAGAAGAAGAAGCAGCTRAGATCGCGTTAAGAAGTGAAGATGGCGATAGCCTACGAGAGGTTCAATTTGTAAGTATTGTGCTTCACTTTTAAATGTATTTAAAAGACACCAATCAAGTATAAGCAATATCAAGTCGACGTTTTCAACTGCAGAGATGTACAATGGACATTTGTCATGATCTTGTCATGATTGTCAAAAGTCAGGTTGTCATTAGCTAGCTAACTTAGCTGGCTGAATGTTAGCTAAGTCAACAAACCCTTCAAATGTTAAATGCATTCAAGTGAGAAGTTGTGGGTGGGAGAGTTACTCATAAATATTAATTTTTGGGGGTGGTTAAACGTAGTTATACCTTATCCCAACACTTTCTTACTAAAGCATACTACCAGAAGTAAACTGTCTGGCTCAGGACAGTTGTTTCACAGTGGTAAGCCACCAAGTTCWTGACATCTATTGCCATTTGCGGTGTAAGTTTGGGCACAAAACAAATCTTTGAAATGTGGACTCGCATWTATTGCGTAAWTCTGTTGGGAAGAAAAGTGCAATCATCACCTTGAAAATMAAGATTAGGGGCTCAATTCAATCCAACCCGCATTGCAGTATTTTCCGAATAGCACTGTTTTCAATGGTCAAATGAACTCAGATTGTTCTTGGGTACTGTATTAAAAACCTACAACCACTATCAGGGCGACCCTTCTCACAGGTATGCTTTCACTTTTTCAGAATTAGAAGTGTGGGCACAGGATTAATATTATAAATAAAGGTCAAATATATATATATCTGCCCCCAACCTGTTCTCACAGCATTTCATATTATTCTGTACGTAAATCCGAGACGCTACATTTAGTTTGGTACATCATGTTACATTTTGTATGGTATATATTAATTTGTGAACGTTACGWATTACAATGTGTATGATATGTTAGGGGCGGCAGGAAGCCTAGCTCTTAAGAGCGTTGGACCAGTAACCAAAAGTTCACTGGTTCAAATCCCGAGCCGCTTAGGTGAAAAAATATTTTGATGTGCCCTTGAGCAAGGCACTTAGCCCTAATTGCTCATTTATGTTGCTCTGAATAAGAGCGTCAGCTAACTGACAAATTACGTTACGAATTCCAAGTTGTTGTTGCTAACAGCTGGCTGGGTTTTATTTATTTATTTATTTTATTTCACCTTTATTTAACCAGGTAGGCTAGTTGAGAACAAGTTCTCATTTGCAACTGCGACCTGGCCAAGATAAAGCATAGCAGTGTGAACAGACATTTAGCAGATGGACTATGTACAGCTGCAGCGATCGGTTTAGCTGCTCGGATAGCAGATTTTAAAGTTGTTGAGGGAGATAAAAGTCTCCAACTTCAGAGATTTTTGCAATTCGTTCCAGTCGCAGGCAGCAGAGAAACTGGAAGGAAAGGTGTCCAAATGAGGTTTTGGCTTTAGGGATGATCAGTGAGATACACCTGCTGGAGCGCGTGTTGCGGGTGGGTGTAGCCATCGTGACCAGTGAACTGAGATAAGGCGGCACTTTTACCTAGCATAGCTTGTAGATGACCTGGAGCCAGTGGGTCTGACGACGAACATGTAGCGAGGGCCAGCCGACTAGGGCATACAGGTCCGAGTGGTGGGTCGTATAAGGTGCTTTAGTAACAAAACGAATGGCACTGTGATAAACTGCATCAGTTTGCTGAGTAGAGTATTGGAAGCTATTTTGTAGATGACATCGCCGAAGTCGAGGATCGGTAGGATAGTCAGTTTTACTAGGGTAAGTTTGGCGGCGTGAGTGAAGGAGGCTTTGTTGCGGAATAGAAAGCCGATTCTTGATTTGATTTTGGATTGGAGATGTTTGATATGTCTGGAAGGAGAGTTTGCAGTCTAGCCAGACACCTAGGTACTTAATAGATGTCCACATATTCTAGGTCGGAACCGTAGGGTGGTGATGCTAGTCGGGGGCGTGCGGGTGCAGGCAGCGAACGGTTGAAAAGCATGCTTTTGGTTTTACTAGCGTTTAAGAGCAGTTGGAGGCCACGGAAGGAGTGTTGTATGGCATTGAAGCTCGTTTGGAGGTTAGATAGCACAGTGTCCAAGGAAGGGCCGGAAGTTATAAGAATGGTGTCGTCTGCGTAGAGGTGGATCAGGGAATCGCCCGCAGCAAGAGCAACATCATTGATTTTACAGAGAAAAGAGTCGGCCCGAGAATTGAACCCTGTGGTACCCCCATAGAGACTGCCAGAGGACCGGACAACATGCCCTCCGATTTGACACACTGAACTCTGTCTGCAAAGTAGTTGGTGACCAGGCAAGGCAGTCATTAGAAAAACCGAGGCTACTGAGTCTGCCGATAAGAATATGGTGATTGACAGAGTCGAAAGCCTTGGCAGGTCGATGAGAGCGGCTGCACAGTAATGTCTTTTATCGATGGCGGTTATGATACGTTTAGTACCTTGAGCGTGGCTGAGGTGCACCCATGACCGGCTCGGAAACCGGATTGCACAGCGGAGAAGGTACGGTGGGATTCGAGATGGTCAGTGATCTTGTTTGTTGACTTGGCTTTCGAAGACCTTAGATAGGCAGGGCAGGATGGATATAGGTCTGTAACAGTTTGGGTCCAGGGTGTCTCCCCTTTGAAGAGGGGGATGACCGCGGCAGCTTTCCAATCCTTGGGGATCTCAGATGATACGAAGGAGAGGTTGAACAGGCTGGTGATAGGGGGTGCGACAATGCGGCGACAGTTTCAGAAATAGGGGGTCCAGATTGTCAAGCCCAGCTGATTTGTATGGGTCCAGGTTTTTCAGCTCTTTCAGAACATCTGCTATCTGGATTGGTAAAGGAGAAGCTGGGGAGGCTTGGCGAGTAGCAGGGGGGGGGGGCGGGGCTGTTGGCCAAGGTTGGGTAGTTAGGTTGAAGGGTTAGCTAACATCCTAAGTAGTTGCGAAGTAGCTAAAAGTAAATAGTTGCAAAGTTACTAAAGTTGTCCGGGATGAGATTTGAAACACGCAACCTTTGTGTTGCTGATGTTCGCGTTAATACGCCTACCAATCCACCCTGACCAACCACCCTCTTTCGGGTTTTACCTTAAGTAACATTCTGTCTTATGTAACCATACTAATTGTAACACCATCATACTAATTCGAGTGGCTGGATTTACGTTAATCCATTTTTTAAATTGTATTTTATATTTCACCCTTATTTAAAACCAGGTAGGCCAGTTGAGAACAAGTTCTCATTTACAACTGCGACCTGGCCAAGATAAAGCAAAGCAGTGCGACACAAACACACAGTTAACATGGGGTAAACAAACGTACAGTCAATAACACAATTAGAAAAAATCTATATACAGTGTTGTGTAAATGTAGTAAGATTAGGGCGGTAAGGCAATAAATAGGCCATAGTGGTGAAATAATTACAATTTAGAAATTAAACACTGGAGTGTTGATGTGCAGAAAGAATTGTGCAAGTAGAGATACTGGGGTGCAAAGGAGCAGAACAAATGCATAAACATATGGGGATGAGGAAGTTGGGTGGGCAATTTAGAGATGGGCTATGTACAGGTGCTCTGACAGCTGATGCTTAAAGTTAGTGAGGGAGATATGAGTCTCCAGCTTCAGTGATTTTTGCAGTTCGTTCCAGTCATTGGCAGCAGAGAACTGGAAGGAAAGGCGGCCAAAGGAGGAATTGGCTTTGGGGCTGACCAGCTGAATATACCTACTGGCACGCGCGG
>NW_019942606.1:390388-396598 GCF_002910315.2 Salvelinus sp. IW2-2015 | reverse complement strand
CTGGAGCGCGTGCTATGGTGACCAGTGAGCTGCGTTAAGGTGGGGCTTTACATAGCAAAGATTTATAGATGACCTGGAGCCAGTGGGTTTGGTGACGAATATGAGCGAGGGCCAGTCAGCGAGAGCATACAGGTCGCAGTGGTGGGTAGTATATGGGGCTTTGGTGACAAGATGGATGGCACTGTGATAGACTACATCCAATTTGCTGAGTAGAGTGTTGGAGGCTATTTTGTAAATGACATCACCGAAGTCAAGGATCGGTAGGATAGTCAGTTACGAGGGTATGTTTGGCAGCATGAGTGAAGGATGCTTTTTTTTTTTTGCGAAGTAGGAAGCCGTTCTAGATTTAATTTTGGATTGGAGATGCTAAATGTGAGTCTGGAAGGAGGGTGGCCATAGGGTGCCGCACAATTGGCCCAGCGTCGTCCGGGTTTGGCCGGTGTAGGACGTCATTGTAAATAAGAATTTGTTCTTAACGTTTTTGCCTAGTTAAATAAAGGTTAAAATATATATGTGTGTGTGTATTGGGATGAAGTTTGAGCTCCCCACCTATTACAGCCCAATCCTTACTTCAGAAGGAACCTCCTAACCAATGAAAAAGCCCACTGCCACCTCTCTATGCGTAGCCACCTCTTGGGTCACCCGTTGGTGAACAACAACCCAGAGTCAGTAGGTGTAATTCAAATGAAAAACACACAATATGGAGTTGTTGTTGTTATGCCAGCAGTATGTCCTGTTGTCCCCTGACTTTCCTGTGGCATGAGAATGTGTTGACATGTTGTGACGACCATAGGCGTCTAACAATAAGGATTTAGTCAGGCAGCCATTTTGTCTTCACCTGAAACTGCTAGGCCAGAGAAGTGGCACTCTAGGGCTCCGTAGTAACGCTTGTCCACTTGCCCGGGGCAAGTCAAAATTATTGCCGGGACAAGCAGATTATAGACTAAATTGTCCCAATGGACAACAATTAAGCTATTCCCATCAGAATTGTACCAGTGTTCTAAGGATGCGATGTGTTACACACTTGCCTCCCAATCTCTGCAGAGCCCATTGTAGTGTAATTATTGTTGGCCTGCATTGACAGYCACYAGCGGTCTTTTAAACATGCAGTCAGTCACAAGATGAGATTTAAAGTGAGCCTAGCTGCGTGTGCGCATTTTTGTTGCTACGGTATTCATTGTTAGTGAGTTATTTGCCCTGTTAAAGCTCATTTTTGGTCAGCAATGAAAAGTCATAGTGTGGGCAGCTGCCAGGGGAGAGAGAGTGCGCAAGAGAGCGGGCTTTCATACCATGTCATGTGTCTTCTCTGTCAGGTTGAGACTGGTCTACTACCATGTCATGTGTCTTCTCGGTCAGGTTGAGACTGGTCTACTACCATGTCATGTGTCTTCTCTGTCAGGTTGAGACTGGTCTACTACCATGTCATGTGTCTTCTCTGTCAGGTTGAGACTGGTCTACTACCATTATGTGTCTTTTCTGTCAGGTTGAGACTGGTCTACTACCATGGTCATGTTCTTCTCTGTCAGGTTGAGACTGGTCTACTACCATGTCATGTGTCTTCTCTGTCAGGTGAGACTGGTCTACTACCATGTCATGTGTCTTCTCTGTCAGGTTGAGACTGGTCTACTACCATGTCATGTGTCTTCTCTGTCAGTGTTGAGACTGGTCTACTACCAGTTCATGTGTCTTCTTCGTCGGTTGAGACTGGTCTACTACCATGTCATGTGTCTTCTCTGTCAGGTTGAGGACTGTCTACTACCAGGTCATGTGGCTTCTCTGTCGTGTTGGACTGGTCTACTACCATGTCATGTGTCTTCTCTGTCTCAGGTTTGAGACTGGTCTACTACCAGGTCATGTGCTCTCTCTGTCGTGTTGAGACTGGTCTACTACCAGGTCATGTGTCTTCTCTGTCGTGTTGAGACTGGTCTACTACCAGGTCATGTGTCTTCTCGTCAGGTTGAGACTGGTCTACTACCAGGTCATGTGTATTCTCTGTCGTGTTGAGACTGGTCTACTACCAGGTCATGTGTCTTCTCTGTCGTGTTGAGACTGGTCTACTACCATGTCATGTGTCTTCTCTGTCAGGTTGAGACTGGTCTACTACCAGGTCATGTGTCTTCTCTGTCAGGTTGAGACTGGTCTACTACCATGTCATGTGTCTTCTCTGTCAGGTTGAGACTGGTCTACTACCAGGTCATGTGTCTTCTCTGTCAGGTTGAGACTGGTCTACTACCATGTCATGTGTCTTCTCTGTCGTGTTGAGACTGGTCTACTACCAGTGTCATGTGTCTTCTCTGTCAGGTTGAGACTGGTCTACTACTATGTCATGTGTCTTCTCTGTCAGGTTGAGACTGGTCTACTACCATGTCATGTGTCTTCTCTGTCGTGTTGAGACTGGTCTACTACCAGTCATGTGTCTTCTCTGTCAGGTTGAGACTGGTCTACTACCAGTCATGTGTCTTCCTGTCAGGTTGAGACTGGTCTACTACCATGTCATGTGTCTTCTCTGTCAGGTTGAGACTGGTCTACTACCATGTCATGTTGTCTTCTCTGTCAGGTTGAGACTGGTCTACTACCAGGTCATGTGTCTTCTCTGTCGTGTTGAGACTGGTCTACCTACCGTCATGTGTCTTCTCTGTCGTGTTGAGACTGGTCTACTACCATGTCATGTGTCTTCTCTGTCAGGTTGAGACTGTCTACTACCAGGTCATGTGTCTTCTCTGTCAGGTTGAGACTGGTCTACTACCAGGTCATGTGTGTATTCTCTGTCGTGTTGAGACTGGTCTACTACCAGGTCATGTGTCTTCTCTGTCGTGTTGAGACTGGTCTACTACCATGTCATGTGTCTTCTCTGTCAGGTTGAGACTGGTCTACTACCAGGTCATGTGTCTTCTCTGTCAGGTTGAGACTGGTCTACTACCATGTCATGTGTCTTCTCTGTCGTGTTGAGACTGGTCTACTACCAGGTCATGTGTCTTCTCTGTCAGGTTGAGACTGGTCTACTACTATGTCATGTGTCTTCTCTGTCAGGTTGAGACTTGGTCTACTACCATGTCATGTGTCTTCTCTGTCGTGTTGAGACTGGTCTACTACCAGTCATGTGTCTTCTCTGTCAGGTTGAGACTGGTCTACTACCAGGTCATGTGTCTTCCTGTCAGGTTGAGACTGGTCTACTACCATGTCATGTGTCTTCTCTGTCAGGTTGAGACTGGTCTACTACCAGTCATGTGTCTTCTCTGTCAGGTTGAGACTGGTCTACTACCAGGTCATGTGTTCTTTCTCGTCAGGTTGAGACTGGTCTACTACCAGGTCATGTGTCTTCTCTGTCAGGTTGAGACTGGTCTACTACCAGGTCATGTGTCTTCTCTGTCAGGTTGAGACTGGTCTACTACCATGTCATGTGTCTTCTCTGTCAGGTTGAGACTGGCTCACTACCAGGTCATGTGTCTTCTCTGTCGTGTTGAGACTGGTCTACTACCATGTCATGTGTCTTCTCTGTCGTGTTGAGACTGGTCTACTACCAGGTCATGTTGTCTTCTCTGTCGTGTGAGACTGGTCTACTAATACTGCTTTAATGTATTATTATTCTCATTAATATTGTTTTTGCTGTTAATGGTAATCTCATGTCACTACTACTATTATTATTATTATTATTATTATTATTATTATTATTCTCATTAATATTGTTGTTGCTGTTAATGGTAATCTCATGTCCACTACTACTATTATTATTATTATTATTATTATTGCTGTTGGTCCCACCATTTGTGTTATATGTATACTTTGACAATGTAAGTCATTTTAAGTTCATATGTCAATTGAATTGCGAGGGGAGAGCGCAAAAGAGAGAAGAGACATTTGCGCAACAGGTAAAGTACTGATATAGCCTACAAGACTAACTGGATAACCATCCAACCTACACAATATGTATTGAATTGGCTAACTCGCTAGTTAACTATAGTATTCTGTTATTAGCATGTATTAATCTCATGTCCTAAATACCTTTCCGCCCGCTCTTTGTGTAGGCCATAATCGCATTTCGCTACGACCTCAATAACATCTGATTTTAAATGTGTATGCAACCAATAAAATGTGATTTGATTGGCCGACACACAGTTGATACAGGTGTGCAGTTGAAGAAACTGATGATGAATACTCCAGTGTAAAACCATCTCTCAAGTGCTCCTAATTGGCTCGGATTCTCCTCTATTCTATACTGGCCATGAAATTCTGACAACAACAACAAAATAGCCTAATTAGAATAGCCTAATTAGAATAGCCTAATTGACAAGTAGCCTAACTCCTATGCTGTCAATATATCCCTGACTTGAACACGGACTATTTTAACCTTACAAATAGATCACCATCTAAGCTAGCTAACTCGCCCACCTTACCCATTTAATCCCTGGTTCATAGAGTAAGGTGAATTAATGTTTTGAAGACATAAAGACTATTCGGTGGTAATTGTTGTGTTGAAAGGGGGCCAACCCTCCTCCTGGAGAGTCCAGGAGAGATACTGGGGGAATGCAGGCTTTTGCTCCTGCCCTGCTCGAACACACCACATTGTTAAAAATAAAAATAAAAATCAGCTGCTCAACAGGACCTAAACTGACTGTAGATCAAAAGCCTGCAGGCCCAGTAGCTCTCCAGAGGGGCTGACGGAAAACATGTGTTTTATACCGTAGCCTATCAGTGCAGTAATCTTACGTTGTGGGTGGTTAAGTGCATTGCTCAAGTCCACTACGGCACAGTTGTCATTATCTACATTTTATTGTCTGCCTGTAATAAACCTCAGGATTATTGTCTCATCGCTGTAATGTGCTGCATCTCAAGTGGCAGAAAGCCTTTCTGTATCATTGTGTTCCTGATTGCTTTCATGTCACTGGACGTTCTCTGTGACATGCTCCGTGGTGACCCAAGATCAGCATCTAAGGGAAACTTGACCCTACTCCACAACATGCCTGAACCTCTCCATTATTTTTCTACCCACCCCCCCCCCCCACAGGCACACTAGCCCAGAGAAGTTCTACATTGAGGCCTGTGATGATGGGGCCATGCAGTCCTGGCCATCGACAGAGTGTCCAATGAGATGACCCTGACTGGTTAAGACTTCGTGTACACCGTTGCGAAACGTTTTGTAACGGGAAACATAAACAAGCATTTGTTATTGGATGAATTCAGGTAGGTTCCCAGAGAGGCTTTATAGCTTCCTGATGGAGTAACTGAAGTGTGTAAGTTGTGAATAATTAATGTGGTTTTAAAACCTACAACTGCATAAAATGCTGGCAAAGTTTCTGCCCACCACTCTGTGGAGTGCAGAAAAAATATCTAGGTTTACAACTGAAGACTWACAGAATTTGCCTGGCCTACTCATGTGGATCGGTACAGGAGCTGGCTGTGTGTGGTCAATACAGGAGCTGGATGTGTGTTAACCATTGTGATTATAGTGTTTGTCCTCCATCTTGTTTCTTTAGGGAAGAAAGATGTTCCTCCGTCAGCCAACACCAGGCCCATCTGTGGCATCATGGGGACCGTCCGCTTGGTGGCAGGTAGGTCCACAGCCTGACCCAACACTGGACTGGTCCTTGTCACAGGATGTAGGCCTACTACTCGGTGCGTCCCAACAATATCTCCTTTCTCCTGAAGTGTGGAATCGTTCACTGATTCCCGCAAATCTTAAAACATTGGGATTGGTTTATGCACGGGCTAGAGCAGGGGTGTCAAACATACGGCCTGCGGGAGGTTTGAGTAAAAAAATAAACAAACTGTGAATAAATGATAACAAACCTACATTCATACAGTTTATTGACTTTATTATCTCTCTCGCTAATAATCACAGACATGAACGCTAGACAGTCAGGGAGCATCAAATGCCAAAAGTACAGATATGTTGTGGAGCCCGAGTGACTTTCAGATCAGTGAAGGGAATTGAACAAGTGCACACTTGGGGAGAAAGGGGTTATGTCCAAATAATCTCTCCTATCTTGTCTTTCAGGATATACCCCTGTACCTAACACACGTTACTGTTTTATATGTTGTGCTGACATGTTCACTGTGGTTTCCCCTTTTTCACAGGGATGTACCTGATTGTCATTACCAAGAAGAGGAATGTGGGCAGCCTCCTGGGCCACGCTGTGTGGAAGGCAGTGGATTTTGACATCATTTCCTACAAAAAGACTGTGCTTCACCTCACTGAGGACCAGGTGACAA